>NC_051217.1:6405000-6637500 GCF_015220715.1 Pygocentrus nattereri | reverse complement strand
TTCAGATGTAATTCCAATTAGATCCAATTGGATTAGTGCAGATCATTTAAAACCATAATTAATTATTATAATTAAATGGAAACAGTATAGAGACAACATATCAAATGTTGTAAGAGAAATTTTATTGTTTTTTTGAAAAAATTGAATTTGATGTCAGCAACATGTTTCGAAAAAGATGGGACGGGGGCATGTGTACCACTGTGTTGCATTATGTCTTCTATTAACAACACTCTGTGTTTGGAAACTGAGGAGACAACTTGCTTTGGTATAAGATTTCAGCTGTTCAACAATGTTTTTTGTTTCATTATGCTTCATTCATTATTCAGTGTTTTCAGTGGAAAACAGGTCTAGACTGCAGGCTGTCCAGTTTAGTTCCTAGACTCTTTTACTATGGAGCCATGCTGTTGTAATATGTGCAGAATGTGGTTTGGCATTGCTTAATTGCTCAAATAAGCAAGGCTTTTCCCAAAAGAGACAACACCTGGATGGCAGCATACATTACTCCAAAACCTGTAAATGTCGTTCAGCCTTTATGGTGCCAAGATGTGCAAGTCACCCATGCCATGTGCTCTAATGTACCCCTATAACACCACAGATGCTGGCTTTTGAACTGTGTGCTGAGCTCTTCTTTATCCCAGAGGATGTGGCATCTATGAGTTCCAAAAAAAAAAAGATTTCAAATTTTGATTAGTTGGACCACAGGACACTTTTTCACTTCACCTTAAATTAACTATGAAGTTGTTTAGATATGTTTTTATCTTTGCATTTGCAGATGTAGTGATGAACTGTGCTTACAAACAATGGTTTTCGAAAGTGTTTCTGTCACTACAAAATTTTTTTAAATGCTTAATTTTTAAATTTCCAAGCTTTGCTATTTTACATTGAGAAAAATGTTATTCTGTTAAACTCCTCCCCATCTTTACTTCTGAAAGACTCTTTTTATACCCAATCATGTTGCTGACCTGTTGGTCATTCACTTAATTAGTTGTGAGCTGTTCCACCAAATTCACCACTCATTTTTCTTGCCCTTGTCCCAACTTTTTTGAAGTATGTTGCTGGCATTAGGGTCAAAGTGGGAATATATTTTTCAAAAAACAAATAAGATTTCTCAGTTACAATATTTGATATGTTGTCTCTGTACTATTTTCAGGTTGAAATGATTTACACATCATTGCATTCTGTCTTTATTTAAATTTTTACAGACTGGAAAATATGTAGATACATTTTCAACCACATCTCCCTACAATGTGGTCCTGAGGGAAGGTTTTTAGGTCATTTAGGCCATTGTTTTACTTTTGTCAACATTTAAAACATATATTGTATATGTATATAAATATAAATGTTTAGAGACAAAACTGTCACCATTAAAAGATAGGACCTCAACATTATTGAATGTGTGTGTGTGATGACTTGTATTGTGTATAACTTCTAAGACTGAACTTTGGAGGTGTGAAAAAATGTCATTGCAGATTTAATTGAAAAACCTAAAGCACGTCTGCTGAAAAGAATATAAATAACAAATATAAAGAATATAAATAAAGAATATAAATCGGCAAAGGGTGAACTTGCTAAATACTGTTGAGTCTTCTGTGTTATTTACTTTTAAATTTGTTTCATGGAACTTAAATAAATCAAGGGTGATCCGTTTGTCATTCTGGGTGCATCTTTTTGGCTTCTTACTCCCCTGTGATGCACAGGACTAGCATAGTAGAATTTATTAGTTTTATTTTAAACAACACTCTGATTCTTGATTTTTTAAAATTTACAACTTTTAAAAACGTTTCAGATTTTATTTATTTATTTATTTATTTGGTAGTGTATGTGGTAGACTTGTTAGCATGTCCACATTTCCAGTAGGACAGTGCCCTCAGAACAATTTCAGTATTATAAGCAGCAAGAGAAGAATGATAAACCTGATTATGGTGTTTTACCTTGTATTTGTAATTTAGGTACTGTGTATGTGTATATTTTGTGATAATCTTTGCAGCCATGTCTTTGCATCAAATCATCTATTTACTGTTAGTGTTCTGTACCATCTATTTACATATTCACCAATTCCACAGAGACAACATCCTCATACATATGTACTTGGCCAGTAAAGGGGTTCTGATTCAAATTCTCAGACAGTCTCTGGCTCGCTAATTGCTTTGTTACTTATTTTGATCCAGGAAAAATGCATGTGCTAAGCGCTTTTGTAACTCAAGCCTTAAGGGTTCTGGACTTAGCATGCTTAAGCGACTTAGGGAAGAGTTTTCTTGAGAAAAGAAGCATTCTCAAGTGATGTGAACCACCTAGAGGGAGCAGATAAAAGGCCAGTAAAAGTAACACTTGATTTCCATTATTATGCAAAAGCATGAGAATACTAAACCTCTTACACTAGCAGTTGTCATGATATAATACAGATTTGATGCAGCACTGTAAGCCTATAGAACACAGCTTTAGCTGGGGTTAGATTTATGATTGCATTAAACCATGCCATAAGTAAGCATTAGATCCCTGATATTGCATTTTAATTAATGGCACAAATGTAGTAGTATTTCTGACAAGCTGGGATGTTTAATCATAATACTTCACATAATTGAGGATGAAAAAATGATTCTTCTTTGTTGTGCCTTCTTTTATCTGAGGCCAGTTCATAACGTAGCACAGAGCAAAGTGACTAAACGAGGCATGACTCGAACGCAACGCGTCCGGTTTCACAGATGAAACCTGCGAGGCAGGCGGCCGAGTGTCTCTCCATCCATTGCTGATATGCTTACACTGCATTCACATCCGCACCAAACACCATTATCACCAGACGAGCTCCTTTCAAAATTCCATTGACAGGGAGACAAGAGATAAGGGATCATTATTTGGGCATACTGGACTGATTTCAATTACATAAAGAGAGAAGTAAATGAAGTTATACTCATCTAAATATATGTCAGGGAAGGGCCAACTCTTTAATTAACAGTCACGGAAAGATGATGCTCTAGGCATGCTTTGAAATTTGTGAGAGAAAGCGATAAGGACAGAAGTGAAAGGATATGGGGGCATCTAATAAGACATCTCATTTTACCAGCTAATTTCCTTCCCCTTTTTATTTTCCGGCTTGCTTTTAATCCCTTAAAAAAGACAACACAGACAAATAGAGCAAACAACAGAGACAAATAGAGGACACATTATATTGTCTGTCAAATGCAAAAAAAATAAATAAATACAAATAAAAAAATGCAAAGGAAAGCAAAGTGGCCTCATGGGTCAGGAACATTTTCTGCCTTTTTAAGAAGGTTGGTGTAGTGTAGTGGGTAACACCTCTGCCTTCTACGCTGTAGACTAGGGTTCAATCCCCCACCTGGGTAAGCACCCTACACTATACTAATAAGAGTCCTTGGGCAAGACTCCTAACACTGCCTTCGCCTACCTGTGTAAAATGATCAAATTGTAAGTCGCTCCGGATAAGAGCATCAGCCAAAATGCCATAAATGTAAATGTAAGAATTGCATGAAGAACTGTATGATGGACAAAACTAAACTTACCTATAAATGTGAGTACATGATTCATTCCCAACATTCACATACAAATAATATAACTAGCCCTGCGATGGACTGGCGACCTGTCCAGGGTGTATCCTGCCTTCCGCCCGAAGACTGCTGGGATAGGCTCCAGCAGCCCCCCGCGACCCTGACGGAGAAGCGGCTTAGATAATGGATGGATGGATGGATAATATAACTAATCCGTACAGTTGAAGCTTTTCCTCTTTCTCATTTAAGAGCTCTGACTTTAATGCATGCATACTCTCTGATGATGCATTTGCTTGAGACTTACTCTTAAAGGTTTAAGAGAAGGAGTGAAAGATGTTGACGCCACTTTCCCCACAGGGAGTACGAAGCAGTGAAGTGAAGGGTGTAAAACAATATGGAAGCACAGTTCTAAGTTCCAAGAATCTTGCCCTACATGTGGCAAGGCTAGCGGAGGTCACATCATGACATGTTTAATGTGTTTTCTATGTTCATGCTCTGCTCTTGCAGAAAAGGTCAAGGACAAAGGGGCTCAAGCAGTTTACAAACACATGACCATGTTCAGACAAACAGAACCCCTGTCAAATATATTTTAATCACTTGTCCATGCTAAGCAATAATTCATTAGAAAAGGTCTGTCATGTCTGTTTCTAATGATTAGCCTATTGCTAAGTCCCTAACCGAAATTACAAGTAATTAATGAGTCAAGCCTATTAGAGTATGGTCAAATTATCAGCCACGCATTAAATAACCCAAAAGATTTTACTGAGAAAGAACATCTATTGTGATTAATCAAGTCATTATCCGCAGTGAATATAAAATATGCAATTCTGTGGTTTTTACAGTGATGGTCACTCTTATCACAGTAGTGGACACAGGGGAGGACACAGGGGCATGTCCTCCCAGTCATATCAAAATCTTCTATCTCCATTTTTCTTCTTTTGAGTACAGCAGGGGCTCTTTGTATTGTCTCAATATTTTATGATTGAAAGTATTTGGAATATTGCATCAGGCACAGATTTATGGGGTGGAAAATATATAGCATATAGCACTTGCCACCCCACGTGCCACCCCAGTTCTGCAGCCCCTAAAAATTATGCAACTTTGTGTTAAGCGCAGTGTGTCTACTCCCAAAACTCTAAAAATGGACAAGAACATTGTGTCAAACTATATGTATTATTTGTGATGTGCCACAGACATGAGTTAGAGGTAGTTAAGCGAAAAATGCACTCACAAGCATGTTAATCGATAGCTATCTTGCTACCTTGTCAGCTAGGAAGTTAAATTTATAATTAT
This sequence comes from Pygocentrus nattereri, assembly GCF_015220715.1. Classification (NCBI taxonomy): domain Eukaryota; kingdom Metazoa; phylum Chordata; class Actinopteri; order Characiformes; family Serrasalmidae; genus Pygocentrus; species Pygocentrus nattereri. Next base: position 6,632,704 of record NC_051217.1, on the reverse strand, counting down.
AGCTACACTGGAATTGCATTCGTTTATCATTAACATTCTGAATTACATTCTTTACATTGGTTCTATGCAGAACCATAAACACTCAAAGAACCATTTGTGTGCTTAAAGAGTGCTTTGCAAGGTGAAAAGGTCCCTTGGATTGATGGAGAATGTGTCTTATATGGTTCTATTTAGAATCTTTTTGAAAATGGTCCCACATAGCACCAAAATTAGTTCTTCCATTGTTACAAGCTTGACATGACATGACAATAGCAGGACCCCCTTTTTTCTATATAGGATCATTTTCTTTACTAAAGAACCCTTAAAGAACCCTTAATCGTTTTTTATGAGTGTTCAGTTAAATTCTTCTCAAGACTTATTTTTCCAGCACATCAGTCACTGCAGCCTTCCGCCCGAAGACTGCTGGGATAGGCTCCAGCACCCCCCCGCGACCCTGACGGAGAAGCAGCTTAGAAAATGGATGGATGGATCAGTCACTGCATAGCAACCATTGCTATTAAGCTATTCAGGTCTTTAGCAGCACACTGAAGTGCCATGCATTTTGAATTTAAAGCTCCAGCTGCGATCAAAAGATGTGCCTGGGGAACTTGTAAAAGTGAGACTGTAACAGAGATTGTGTAAGTCTTTTTCTGCCCATTTCTGAAGGCATGAACAAATTTACAAAATGTTAACTTGTGTTGAAAAAATTACTATATCTTTGATCTACAAATTTGGTAGATACAGTGCTTTTTTCCTCCATCCATCCATTTTCTAAGCCACTTCTCCGTCAGGGTCGCAGGGGGGGTGCTGGAGCCTATCCCAGCAGTCTTCGGGCAGAAGGCAGGATACAGTCCATCGCAGGGCAGACACACCCAGGGGTAATTTAGCATGTCCAATTTGCCTGTGGGAGGAAACCGGAGAACCCGGAAGAAACCCACACAGACACATGGAGAACACGCAAACTCCACACAGAGAGGACCCTGATCACCCGGCCGGGGAATCGAACCCAGGCCCTCCTCCCTGTGAGGCGACAGCGCTACCCACCACGCCACCGTGCCGCCCTGCTCTTTTCTCACAATATTTGTGTTTAAAGTCCTGAAAGTTAAGATTTAAACTGTCCATAAACATTTATTCATGTCTGCCGTGGCGGTATGCTTTAGCCTAGGATGCTTTCAAGTTTGATGTGTTGTTTTTCCTCTACATCTCACCTGTCTGATCTGAACTCAGTTATGTTGTCTTCATTGTGTAAAGGTTGTGCCTGTGGCGAGCAGACACATGCTTTACAGTGGAGGATGTTGCAACATAAATCTAGCATCACATTTATGTGAATAGTCTGGATATTGTTGGCAGAAGCATTGGTTAGATATAATGATGTCTGCACTGCTGTGAGGCTGTGGCCGACCCAACAAGTTATTTCTGTCTATTCCACCAGGCCACGGTATAAAATTATTTTGGTTCTGATATGGCCTAAGCAATATATAATTAAGTCTACGTGATCTAGACTATTGACTTTGGAATAGTTCACTATCGCCGCTGTCAGAACAAAACCTCATGACTCATTTTTGACGTTTGTGTTTTACACAATTTGTTGCATTTTACATTATTTGTAAATTTATGAAGGACGAAATGACTTTGAAAAAATCTACTTAAAGGTAAGTCAATAGAACCATACTAAACATACTTAAAAGTAATGTATGTTTTTTCTTTCTCCCATAAAGTTACCATTTTGGAGATTTGAGGTTTTGTTCCATGTATGTAGCAGCACTATATAAATCTGTAGTGAATAGACCCAGATGCCACATTAGTATGCCACCCTGACAAAGCTCTCTCCTTCCTCTTTGCCACTTCTGGTAAAACTTTCTAGATCTGCAGCTGTGTTGCATTAACTTAGTCCTTTACTAAGTCTTTAAAATCTCAGGCTTAGTACACACTAAGGCATATTGTTCAGTAACATTAGGGATTTCAGTATAAACTTGCTGAGCTATTCTTAGGTTATAGAAGTGTGTAATAAAACATTGGGTTTGCAGGTGGGCCCTGGCCATTTAAATGGTTGAAAGAACATTTTTCCTGTAAACCGTTTAGGAGAATGTTTTTCATTATTTTTGGATAGCGACAATATTAAGACATGAAGAGTGTACATGAAATATGATTGATTTCACACTACAAAAATCAAAGCCTATACTAATGAAAAAAGTAGACAAAACCCTCAAGGAAATCTTCCCACTCCTCGTTACATCCTCTATCCTGTAAAGTATTGATTATCTGTTATACTCAGCTATTTCAGCCCTATAGAAACAAATTGCTGGTCATGCATTTTTCAGTAGTACTCAATATACAAAATGTCCATAATGGACAGATGATTTCTACACACGAATGGCAGCTGCTGTGAGTGGTGTAGTGCACTTAAGAGAGACCAGTACAGACACTGTGTCTGTACTGTTCCATTACCATGTCAATAACTACTCGTTCCCTGCTCTACTTAACACTGTCTTCAGCAGCTGACCGAAAGTCAACCGGCCGACACACACACAGGATCACTTTCATTGATCTCAGTTCTTCCTGAGCTCGGGTTCGCTCACTCGGCCCCATTCATTATTCACAAAAAGGAAGAGAGATAAAGAGAGGAGGAATAAAAGAGGATTTAACCATGAATCCCCTTTCTTGTCCCAGCCAATGTCGCATGAGAGCAGAATACTAGCACTTAATCAACAATGAATGACACCCAGTGAGCAAAATCACCAAGACTTAGCATCGACAGGCCAGTGAATTTTTTATGAGAAGACTCTCCATGATCAGGAAAGCACAAAAGAGGTAAAAAAGTTTCCTCTTGATCCTGTGAGTTTCACACCTTCTCTCTAAAGTACAGGTAGTTCCTCTCTCCCAGCTTGTCAGGCCCCATAAAAGAGCCTTCAATAATTCAATAGAGAGTAAAGAGCCTCAGAGGGGAGAAAGACAAGGTGAAGTGTGTCTTTTTAGAAAACCACGGACACTGAGAAAACCCAGGCCCCAAGCTTAGACAGGACAGGGTCAGCGTGTGAGGAGAAGTTAGTGAGGAAGTACTTGTGCCAATATGTGCACTTTGCCAACCTCGAGAAATCCCAGACATTTACTCAGTGCTCTAGGCGTTTTGCAAGCTATACAGCAGCTATAAATGCCTTCATGTTTTGTGGCGATTGGGTCAAAAGTACAAAATGAAAGTTATTCCCTCCTGACAGGCTTTAAAATTTGATTTAAGGTTTTCTGAGGATAGCAGAGTGTCCCGTCTGCTCAGGAATAGCACCAAAGCCCTGTTTGTTGAACTGACTTATGCTGAATATTTAGAGAGAATCTGCTTTCAAGTTTTTCACAGACTGACAGTAAGTCCTGAAATAACTATGGGAGTTAGAGCAGAGCCCCCATCTGTCTGTGATTCAGCTGAAATGAGTGCATGAATGACACTGTTCTCCCTAAAGCGGGTCTCGACCCCAGCTTCATAGGACCCTCAAACAGGCAAATCCTCTGACGTGCAGGCTGACATTTGCAGCTTGGGCCCCAGCTGCGTCTGTCAGTGTTGCTGAGTTTTGCCGGATTTCATTGAAACTCACTTCGGGAGGGTGAGCCGGGTTTGAAACGCTCTGTGATTGAATTTCTCCCTCCATTAGCATGTCTAACGGTTCAGTTTATAATTAGTGAGCTGGCTCTGATTGAAGGCCAGCGTGAAGGCCCGGAGGCCCTGCGCAGGTGTAGGCCTCCCCTCGGCCTGCCGAGCTGTTTTTCTCTCTGTCTTTTTTAAATGTTCCAAAAAAGGTGCTTAACTTTTTTTTCATTTGACCAAAGTCTAAAATCGCCTTAAGCTGTTAAACATTGCTGGCTTCTCTGCATTTTGAGAAAACTGTGCTGTGACTGAAGGAATGAATAAGGATGTAATGTAAGTGTGTTTCTATTTGTGACAGCAACATGAGAGGAGAGGAAGAGATATTCTTTATAGACAATGAAGGACAACAATATCTATGGTATAGACCAAAGGAAAAGGTCATGATCACCACTACAGTACATGAATATATCCACAGGGCAGATTTATATGCCTGTCAAGCTATGGAGCATTCTAATCTGCAGCCTGACCCCACTTTTCTGGAAAACACTATCACTGTCAGACAATGACCTCATATCTCCAAAACGGTAACTATACAGAGGAAAGATGCTACAATGTAAGTCAATGGAAAGAGATTTTTTTTCTCAGATTTTTGATCATTTCTTTTGCTCTATTTATCATGAAATTTTCACACAATAGAAAAGCCAGCTTGTACATCCACATTATGTCAAGCCATGAAAAACAACAAGTAACGATATAGTACTTATCTCCAAAACAATAACTTAACAAGAGGAGAAAAAAACATTCAATTTGGTAATTGGTAATTAATAGAACTAATAATTTAGGACCTTTTTATTAATTTATTCACCATAAAATTGTAACACATTGTAAAGGGTACCTGGCATTTTTTAATTCTGCAATAAAAAAATCAAAATTTTGTCTTAGCAATGACGATATGCTATATACAGTATACATACAGGGCAGCACGTGGCATGGTGGGTAGCGCTGTCGCCTCACAGCAAGGAGGGCCTGAGTTTGATTCCCCAGCCGGGCGACCAGGGCCCTCTCTGTGTGGAGTTTACATGTTCTCCCCGTGTCTGCGTGGGTTTCCTCCGGGTTCTCCGGTTTCCTTCCACAGTCCAAAGACATGCAGTCAGGCCAATTGGACATGTTACATTGCCCCTGGATGTGAGTGTGTGAGTGACTGTCTGTGTCTGTCTGTCTGTCTGCCCTGCGATGGACTGGCGACCTGTCCAGGGTGTATCCTGCCTTCTGCCCGAAGACTGCTGGGATAGGCTCCAGCACCCCCCGTGACCCTGACGGAGAAGCGGCTTAGAAAATGGAGTATACATACAGTAGAACAGAGATGCAGTTTACATGCATAAAACAAAGCAATTAATCTGCAGTGTCCGCAAAGTTAGATAGTCATGGTCACCTTCAGTAGCGTCTGGGGAAAAGGGTAGGGGGCTGGGCTCACACTGTGTTCCATAATGGCTTTGGCCTTGGTTAATTACTCAGTGTTGGGTTACTGTCCAGTGGACGTTCTTCCATCTCCCCCCAGGGAAAGTGGGCGGAGTTGGGTGTGTGGTATACGGCAATGCCCTTCACCCACCTCCTGGCCTCACAAGAGAAAGAGGTACATTCCCAAAGAGAGGACCAACTCTGGGGAAGGACGTGAGAACAATGAACAGCAAGGGCACACAGCTGGAAGTGAAAGAACACTGAGTAAAAGAGAAATTGACTTGAAAGAGAAGGAGAGTCAGGAATAATAATGCAGGGATTGATTTGGGAGCGTCACTTTTTACAGAAGACACAGTTAAGCAGGTAAGGATAAAAAATAATGCTTACTTTTATCATGAGATAATTGCATTTTCAAAGTCAAATGTGAACGCTGTTATAGTTGTGTTTAATGAGGAGAAATGCAAGGGCATAAGTAGCACTTTTTTACAGTACAGAAAGTGATTAGTACTTAAAATACATGATAATTACAAATAAAGACTGGAGCATGTACATAGTAACTTATGTGAAAACTACCAGGTATGTACAACAGTATTTAATAGATAAGTACTGCAGTACATGCCTAATAGTGTATGATGTGATGAATATGATAATGTATTTTAATATTTACCATGCAAAGTACTAGACATATTACTAAATATTTACCTAATAAAGTACATACACACAAAGTACATACTGTGTAAAATAAATTTGCCACCAAGAATTTGCATAATAGGTTATCTAGTAGGTGATTGCTGTTATATAACTCCTGAACCAGCTACCAATATAATGAACCGAAGTACCACCACCTGTATTTCTTACATAATTAATAGAGGCAGTTTGGCATTAATTTAATATCATTTCAAGTTGTTTACAGCTATGCAAACAGTCTTAATAATCAATAATCTGGGGTGAGATGCATCATATAGTCCTGTAAGTGCAGAAGAAAGGCCGTAGTACCAAGACAAGACATTCATTCATATGTCTGTGCCAGGTGATGGGAGATGGGGCTGGATAAACAGGTGCAGTGAATCCTACAGGAGAGGGCATGGCAGGAAAACACAGAACAGTGTGCCTGGATGACCACTTGACAGCCCAGTCCTGAACAAAATCAACATACAGAAGGCATACTTGATTTGTGGTATAAAGCAAGGGGAAGGAGAGATAAGGAAAGCAACACTCAGAGATAAACGAAAGTGATTTTCCTCTTTTATAAGCCCACAGATGTCCTGGAACTGTGGTTCCACCCCATTGCCGGTGCCTTCCCATGGCACTGTGCAATTTCCTGGCCCGCACTGCTACCAGGCTTGTGGCATGCATGACAGGACAATGGCATTTACGGCCCATATCAGTCAGACAGATATATGCCTCATCATCATGCTTGAAAACCCAAATTGCTGCTTTGCATTAAGGGGATGGAGAAATGCAGGCAGGAGGAAAGTCGGCATCATAAACTTGCAGCCTGCTTCCAATGTGGCCCGTAATTACCTCAGAGCTGGAATTGGCCGCTCCGTGAGATTAATAGGCTGCACCACAACAAGAAGTCTGTCATTATGTGTAACTGCCAGATTAGTGACAGATTCATTTGAATCGCACGGCCCTGGAATTGTTGGAGAAATCAGACCTGATTAAAATGGGGCACAGAAAGAAGCGGACACAGCAGTTACGCTGTGAATGACCTCACACGGATTGGGGGCTAATTGCTTGGGGGATGGAGTCACAGGGAGCCCCACAGGAAGTGCTGAGCAAGAAGAAATGGCGAGTTGTCCCACAGGCTAGGTTTTCTGATAAACATGTTGGGGAGCAGATGGAGAGGTGCAGTGGACAGTAGATGCAACAAATACAGAAATACCATGATTATGTTTTACAGCAATGGCAGCATTCATTTGATTTTTTGTGGAGGATTGTGAAAGTTAAATTGCCAAAATATTTTCTTTAAGACGTAATTAACACACAATACACACAATAAACATGTTTTTCTTAGAAGACATATAAATTTAAACACAAAGTGTTTCAGTTGGAGGACAAAAGAGTTTTTTTGTCATGTCCTCATTGGGGAACACCTAGCAGCATTCGACATTTCTGGCTTTCTGATCATCAGCACCTCCTTAATCTAAGAGTGTGTCACACTGCTTTTTTTCTAAAGTGGAAAAAGCAAACACAGAAAAACTTACCTGCAATCTCGAGTGCTGCATTAAGACTCCAGGGAAAAAGTAATTACTGCTATTACTACCACTTTTAACTAGCAAACACAAGTTCAGTACAACATCAGTGTGAAGCCTATGTCTTCTAGAGAGTTCAGTAACAGTGACATTCAAATCTGGATCATTACATTGGTTTATCAGTCAACTCTTGCTTTAGGAGGAACAACAGTGTTTCTGAAGAAGCTGTTTGTTGAGCTCCTCTTTGGAGTTCATGTAACAAGCATGTTTACTGCACACTGTACACTGATTTTAAAATAGTAAACAAGCACAGATGGTGCTTCTCTTTTATTCAGTGGATATATATTTAAAAATATTTTCTTTAAAATGTAGAAAGACTTTTTGTATTCTGAATACTGCCTTTTCAAAATGTAACATGAACTGAACACTGGTACTTCTTTTCTCTATCCTGAGTCAGTGTTTTAGGTACTTACATTCTGTTACACCCCAACTTTTGACTAATTTTTTGTACTTGCTGATTTTGGAATTTGTCATTGAATCTCTGCTGTTTTGTCTCTTGCTTCTACCTGTGAGTTGTGACTGGGTTGTAAATAAAGAATTCTGATTGTACATCCTCTCATGCATTTCATATAAAAAAAAACGAATATTAATATGCATGTTGTGATGTCTCTAGTGGGCAGGCTTCACAGGCTTTGTGGTTTGTCTGTAGTGCGTAAAAAGTCTGACATCCAAACTCAGGAAAGGGGTGGAAAAAAGCGAGGCAAGCAAAACTAATAATGTAGAACTGGTATGAACTCCACTGCCCCCCCTTCACAGCAGCACAAGAAGGTGTTATTAAAAGCGGGCTTCTCCCCGAGGTATAAGGTTGGAGCCATGTGTGAGCAGTGACAGGGTGGATATTTCGGCCGCTCGTGGCACACTGGCTCTCTCATTACACTAACATATTGAGTCATTTAGGCAAAGCAGGCTGACAACAGCTCAATATGAGACTCTCAAACAAATATGACCCCTAGGCTGCCCCTAGGCATCTAGTGACCCCAGCAATGTCAGAGAGAGTCATTTCTCTGGTCCAGAGAAGCAGAGGGAGGGGGGAATAAGGAGACTGGCGCATGGCATGGAAATAATCACATGTGGTGAGGCTTGGAAAGTGAACCACACTCGTTTATCCTCTCTCATCTTGCTATGTGGGTAGATCCACTACTGATTGACTGGTGATTAGTCAGTTGCTGAGGATTGTTGGCACACTGACATGCATGCATGCATGCGCACGCACACACACACACACACACACACACACACACACACGTCAAAGACCATCATTATTTATCTTCCAGGCAAAATGGCTATTAAGTACAGTATTATGCGAGATATTATTATTATGTTTATTTGCTGAGAAAAGTGTTAACATTTGAATAAACAAAATTTATAGAATATTAATAATGATATATTATGTGTGTGTGTGTATATATATACTGTGCAAAAGTTTTAGGCATCAAAGCAAATGTTGAAACAATTTACCTCAGCCTGCCCTGCGATGGACTGGCGACCTGTCCAGGGTGTATCCTGCCTTCCGCCCGATGACCGCTGGGATAGGCTCCAGCACCCCCCCACGACCCTGAGGGAGAAGCGGCTTAGAAACTGGATGGATGGATGAATTTACATCAGCAGTAAGTTTATCACAATATACATTAGAACAAAGTCATATTCATAATTCAAATAAACATAAAAACAATAAAAAGTAACAAGAATTTATTGGGTCCATATTTTTCCTTGACACATGTTGTATCTGCTTTTATTGTAGCTTCCATTCTTTTCAAAGCTTTTCAACTCTTTTCAGTCTGGATTCTGGGGTGGTCAGTTCATTGTTCTGAGCAGCTTCTTTGTTTGATTTACAATTTTACTTCTTTTTGTCTGTTTTCTTTTATCAGTAACAGCTACACATCCTTTCAGACTCATAGTGTTTTGTCTTCTCACAGTGGAAGGATGGACAGAAACACCTGTGTTTTTTTAGAGCTTGATTTTCTCCTCTGCCTCAAAGATAAAAACTATAAACTGTTTAGACCATTGCACAGAACTGTGTATACAGTGTAAGGCACATAAGTGAACTGTTAAACCAGTTTAGCTGGGCTGTAATTGAAGTAATTTAAAAAAACAAAAAGAATAACAGCTGGCGTATAATGGGAAACATTCTCTAATCAAGGTGGCATTAATCACAATGTAGCATTGACACTGTATGTGTAAATCACACTTCCAACAATGTATATTTGTATCATGAAAAAAAGGGACATTTTTGAAATTGATATGGGACGAAACTGTTCACTTGTGTTTTCACTTGGAAAAAACATGATATAACTTTAGAACAAATGCAAATAAACATTAATGCAGAAAAATGAACAAGATTTTATTCATATATTTTCAAAGAAGTAGCTGATATTTTGTGAGCTGGTCCGTCTTCTTCTTGTTGGACTGCAGACGTAGGATGTATTTGTTGAATTCCATTGCCTTGCATGGCTGATTCACTTTAATGAAGTACTAATTACGTGGTTGGTTAGTGTAGTGGTTAACACCTCTGCCTTCTACACTGTAGACTGGGGTTCAATTCCCACCTGGGCAAACACCCTACACTATACCAATAAGAGTCCTTGGGCAAGACTCCTAACACTGCCTTGGCCTGCCTGTGTAAAATGATCAAATTGTAAGTTGCTCTGGATAAGAGCGTCAGCCAAATGCCGTAAATGTAATTAACTCAACTAGGTACTGCATGAGAACCTCAAATCATGCTGGGCCGCCTAGAGGAGAGGTTTGGAAATAGTGAAGGGCATTTATTGACAGGAATAAAATCATTGTTATTTGTATTAAAACTAACATCTCATGTATCTCAGATGCCTAAGGCTTTTGCACGGTACTTTAATTAGTGACAGTGGGGCCCCTAGAATATGTCCTATAGGTAGATGAGTGTGTGTGTTTCCATGCAGTTTCAGGACACACATACACTCTTTATGCTTACTTGAAAGCCACATCCTCTTCACCCTCACCAGCAGCTGATGTACTCTGAAACATGACCCCTTCCACATTGTGAGGCATAAAAAGGATTTTGTTTCATACATTTCATGTCTCACCATCTATGTAGCATAAATCATGAATGAAACATAGCACACACCGTTACTTGCCTGAACACATATAACAGCAGAACCATACACAAATGCTCTGGCTGGTTCTTGAAGAGGTCATTAAACCTGCTGAGCTAGCTCTTATCAAATTTCTTTAAATAATAAATAGAGAGGGGGCTCAGCCAGGGCCACTCTGTGTCTTATTACTGTGTTGGACTGCAATCTTGAAATTGGCTTGACTGTTATGTGCAATTTTACTAAATGTGCATATTTACCTTATTAGAGTACCTCCAATTTCATTGAGCAATTTTTGCCTTCAGTTTGGCATGTGTTAAGGCTTGATTTTAGGGACAGCTATTTTAATCTTAATCATCTTATTCGTTCGCATTCTTCCAACCTGGGTCCATGCTCAGAGGGAGGGATGAGAAATGTTTGGCAGTGGGAATAGCCCAATCCATCTTTCACTGACCCTGCTTTGGCATGGGGTTACTCTATTTCCTCCACGCTTGCCCTGGAGTCAAGGTTAAAACCCCAAATCCCAGCAGTCATCAGCATGACACACTGTATTATATCATTAATGCATGGGCCTTCGATTAATGGCAGGGGCTAGGTAGCCAGCAGTCCTCATCCCTCATGCATAATCCAGGCCTTCCCACACCTTTAAATATTTCATACCCAGTCACCGTCCACTACTGGCACCTCATACAGGCATGATGTAACCCCATGAGTCAGACGCAAGAGTGTACAAGTGAACAGAACTTGCCAATATCGGTGTATTATTATTAATAATAATAATAATAATAATAATAATAATAATACATTATTTATATATATATATATATATATATATATATATATATATATATATAAATATATATATATATATATACATATATACATATGCAGTGCCTATCCTAAGCTCAAGGTTGCTATACAGAGCATAAAAACAAGGCCAACAATGAAGCACAAGAATACCACAAGGAAAAAAGGAAACAAGGGGGAGAATAAGGGGGAAAACAAGACAGAGCAAAACAACTAAACAGGTATAAAATTTGATTTTTTATGTTTTATGTATTAAAAAACGTCTTGATTCTGTACCATTATTACCATAATAGATCAGTTTGGCTCAAAAAAAAAAAAAAAATCACAACAAGATTGCAAAGTAGCATGTCCATTCAGCAAATTAGTGACCATAAAAGCAGTGTTGAGCAGAACACTTTGAAAATCTAGTGATACATGAATACCAAATATACTGTGTAACTTATTCTGTTTAGATATAAAGTAACATATTCAGAATACATCTAGAACACATTTAAAATAGGCCTTAAAAGGCACATAAACCACTGTTGCATTTTTTTCTTAATTCCCTGTTCCTCGAATGTTCCCGTTTATATGTGTCATTATTATTTGACTCTCCTTTGTTATTTTTTTTTAGCTCTCTTTAGTCTGCTGCTCCCATAAACCCCTTGAGTATGAATTTGGTAGAACACATGCTAAACCTACCACTACTTTCTGCTACTGAGGAGACTGTTCAGTTCAATGATCCCTCGAAAGAGCTCAGTAACACTGAGATTAACAACTGTCTCATCACATTGATTTATCAGTCTACTTAGGCTTTAGTAGGAGTTGCACAGTTTATAAAGAAATCATTTGATGAGAATATACAGCCACATATTTTTACTCACATATTAGGCCATATAATGCTGAGTACCCAAATATCTTTTGAAAAACTACTAGACTTGTCGTTTTATTGGATGTTACCCCTGATGTTACTGCATATATGTGCGTTCATGAGCTTCTTCTGGTGCAGGTTTGTGGATTTTTGTGTGTTAACAACCTTTGGGAGAAACTTAAGACTGCAAATAGCTTACAAAGCGTTAGATGCCAGTAAAATTGTTATTATAGCTATTATAATTTGCTTGCAGTTTTATGTTTCTCCAACAGGGAGCACTATACAGACACAGTATACCTAAGCTATACAGAAATTTCTGCAGATTCTACTCGCACAATCAATAACAGCAGAGAGAATTACTCTAACACAGCCTAATGGCTTTTAAAGGCCCCATAATGTCTCAGTGTGTTATTAGTAAAAGTGAATAAAGCAGTATGTGTACATGTTATTTAACATTATATGTTACCTTTTTTCTGATCCTGTTTCGTGGCTGAAGATGGGGATCTGGAATGTTATAGACTTCGAAAGTTTCCAGGTTAGCAGCTAGCTAGCTGCTCTATAGTGAAACCCAGTCATTTTAGCTTGGTTGTTTTACTGCAGCAAGTCGCACTGAAGAAAAGTTGAATTTCCAAACCATTACATTTATTTTCAGTTCCTTGCGGTCAAGGAAAACATAATGTTGAGTAAAATAAGTAGAAGGTGAACAGTCCTGCAGTAAAGCTTGCATCATAGTGCGTAGGAGAGAGAATAGCCAGCTTAACAAATCTCTCTCTTTCTCTCTGGACACTCCTTAAAGGAGTTGACCCCCAGTTTCCCGACATGTTTAGCAAGCTTTGTAAACTAACCCTCTTTAGTTCTCTTTCCCAACACAGTGATTATCGCCTTTACTCCATCATCACTCCATGCTTGTCAATTACATCGCCTTATTGCCCAAGCCTATTGAATTTGAAATGATTAATAAACAAGCATTGATTGTGTTTCTTTTAAAGACTGAATTTTTTTATTTAGTAGGTAATTATAAGTATTAGAAGAAGTATCCATCTAAGCCGCTTCTCCCTCAGGGTCATGGGGGTGTGCTGGAGCCTATCCCAGTGGTCATCAGGCAGAAGGCAGGATACACCCTCGACAGGTCACCAGTCCATCGTAGGGCAGACAGACAGACACAGTCACTCACACCCAGGGGCAATGTAGCATGTCCAGTTGGCCTGACTGCATGTCTTTGGACTGTGGGAGGAAACCAGAGAACCCGGAGGAAACTCACGCAGACACGGGGAGAACATGCAAACTCCACACAGAGAGGACCCCGGTCACCCGGCCGGGGAGTCGAACCCAGGCCCTCCTTGCTGTGTGGCGACAGCACTACCCACCACTTTACCGTGCCGCCTAGAACAAGTATTCTGCTAAAAATGATGTTCTAAATACTGCTTTTACAAAATGTAACTGAGCATGAATTCTAAATTTCTGAATACTTATATTACTATACTATATAAATGCCTTCAATAAGACCTTATACAGCATATCTCCACATTCAACCTGGCAATTCAAATACCAACATGGCACAAAAGCACAATTAAAATACATATAAAATCTATGATCAGTTATTGTTTACATTTCAATTATATAGGAATACAGAATATAGGAGACCCTCAAAAGAGACAGAGAGGCGTCTCAGTGATGCACTTTTTTGAACACTGTTACACTGCTACACCTTTATACATCACACCACAGTATAATTTGCTGAGCATATTGTGAAGATCGTCAGTACTTGGAGAACTCTGACCAATTAAACGTTTTAATATAGAGATTTTGTCGGGCCGCTTTGTCAGGCTGTTGTCAGGAGATTGCGAGTGTGAATACTGATGATGCTGGGCGTCCAAGAGTGCATAATTGGTCCTGCTTAATTGGATGTAGCAATGCACAGTATGTGAACACAAAAAAAAAACTTTTAAACGTGGCATTACATTTTTGATGGTGAACAGTTTCTGTTCCAATTAATCAGCTTAAAAAAAAAACTAAAATAATACATTTTATATTTCTGTCATACTGCTCACCCCTAATGTACAATAGCAATAGCTGCCAGTCGCTGCAGTAAACACTTTCATCTCCTAAAAGATATTTTTATATAGACAGAAGAGACAGAAGAGGATACAGGTTCATTAAGATGTTTCAGTTTTTTCATTCAAGTTTTGCGCAGATTATATAGGCTCACACAAACACACACAGGCATGTGGGTTTCATTGCTTAATACATCCTTCATAAAAAACATTCTTTGGCTTGCAGTATTATTTAACAAAGATTTGTAGTCAGTGAACATAATGCCAACACCAGTTTGTGAATAAATGTGCATAGAAATAAACATCTTCATGACTTCTGAAGTGTTTTTTGGAGCGTACAGAGATGCTGCGCTTGTGTGTGTGATGAGTAAGAAGTAAGAAGATTGATTGTGTCAACTATTAAGGCAGCATTAAATGGCCATTACACACATGGCAGACCGTTACCACTGTCATCAGCAACATTTCTATGAAACACAATATAATATAAAACCAAGCCCATAATATAAATAATAATAAAACCAAGCAAAGCCATTCATCAGTCATGCAAAACAAACTACTCAATTACAGGAGACACATTAATGACATCTGCATACATGGAACATTACATGTTGGACAGTGGAAACGTCTTTATCAAAGCACTTTCAATGTGATATACAGCACTATGCAAAAATTAGAACCAATCCTTCATTTCCAGTCAAAACAGCTATGAAGTGCAATTTATTCCTTTTTCAGAAGATATTTTTGATGAGATTAAATATAAGACAACCCACTCACGTAGGGATAAGGAAAGTCAAAGAACAAGAAGTGAAAAACAGAGGAGTTTCCAAAACTGGAGTTCAAAAAATTATTAAAAATATATAAAGAAAATGGGACTCCAGACAACTGTGCAAGACTTGGTAGACAGACATGTCAAACTGGGGACCTTCTGGGCCAAAGTGCCATGGAGATTAGCGTTTACCCTCATCTACAACTCTCAATTCAGTTCATGAAGGCCTTGCTAATTAGCTGATGAGTGGAATCAGGTGCATTTAATAAGGCAACATCCTGAAGTATGCAGTGTCTTGGCCGCAAGGACCGGAGCTTGACACATGAGTGGTACATGAACTAAACTCTCACCATCGGCTAAACATTCACCTTCAGATCTGAAAAAATGTAAAAAAAAGTGTTTCTACCCATTCTGTCACTGTGTGAAGACAACTCAACACTATGAGTCTGAAAGGATGTGTAACATTAAAACAATGGACAGTACAATCCAGTTCTCAGATTGTAACAATACTGAACGTGTTTGGGATTATTTGGATTGTGAGAAGCAGAAAAAACATCAAGACTGAACTGAAAAACTTTGAGCAAATCTATTGAAAAGAATGGAAGCCGAAATAAAAACAAAGGATGGACACAATAAATACTGAAAAATGTGATATATTTAGGTGTTGAGACTTCTGTATTATGTTCTGTTGAATAATATTGTGGTCATTTACACATTTAAAACATATACATTCATTTTTACATTAAAGTGTTTGCCCTCTCCTGTAAAGTTACTACTTTGGAGATGCATGTTTTTCTTTAGACAGTGATGACGTTCAGTCATATTAACACCCCTGGTCAAATGATATGTTTTGTTGATTTTCTAAATGAAAATAAGTAAATCAGTACACATCCCTGTACACATCAAGTGTACAAAGTGTACAGGATTACACTGCATAGTTTGGCTGTGTTTAACCTGGGGGGTGGGGGGTGGGGGAGGGGGTATGTTTAATTCAGCAAATAAGCGGTAATTGCGCACATGAGGAGGTGCACTTATTTTCACTGAGAAAATCAACAAAACGTCATTTGGCCAGGGGTGCCAAAACTTTCACATTCAATGGCATGTTTTCTGCCTTCTTTTTTTGGATGATGAAAAATTAATTACTTAATAGCTATTTTTTCCTGGAAATGAAATGAAGGCTGTTCTCTGACTTTTTGCACAGTACTGTATTCTGTTATGTAATAAATAGGGGAGAGGGTAGAGTAGCGAGACAAATCAGAGCTTTCTAGAAGTACTAGGTAAATGGACATGAGTTTAGGTAATAGGAAACATTGAACATGGTCCACAGGGCTGAAACACCTCTTAAAATAGCACCTTTTACATCCATCTCATTTTGTTGAGTGACAGAGCCACACATGCAGTATTTGCTGTTAATAATGAGAGGACAGCTGGTCTCAAGCTCTGCCGTTTCCACACTTAGGTACTGATGAAACAAATGGAGGGAATAGATTAACAATATCACTATATGCGCACACACACAAACACAAACTTGAAAATTAATGGCAAAAAAGTGCTGAAGTCTCGCACTGAAATGTCAATATGTGTCTAACACCCAAACACTTTCTCCCTATCAGCTAAGCAGCAATCACGCTGTGTTGTCAGAAACCACTGACGCCAGCATTACTTTCCTACGCTCTGAAAATGAGTGAAATAGAGAGAAGCTGAAGACCCTTTAATGCCTGTAGCAGTAAGGCACTAAGACAGAATTCAGCGTTAGAGTGGCCCAATGATCAATAGCATCCCACTCAGGGCAACATTGTGTACTGAAGCTTAATGGGGTGGAACAGTTTCCTGATGGAAGACTTATCATGGCTTTTCAACATCTCCACCATTTTCCAGGCTGACCATTAAACAGTACTCTTACTGTAACTCACATCAATAAGCTCATAAAAACATCCTCAGTCCAACTGTAATGAATTACTGTACACACTAAACCTGACAGAAACTGTGCCCGGTCTGATAGGGACACTGGGTTTGTGTTATTATCTGTATTATTAACCTTAAATGATATGAACCATAGGGTCAAACAGTACACAGCTAAAACGAGTAGACATATTTCAGGAGGTAATGAACTGGAGCATGTTCATGACCGGGATAGTGTAGTGTGGTTTTGTTAACACTATTAATGCATTACTGATGATATAATGTCTCAAGCTTTGGTTTTAAAACAGATTTCTGGTTTAGCTCCTTAAACTATAGACACATTATTCAGTTTTTTATCTTAATGGGTAGACCAAAGATCACATGTACACCATTTTCAACTTACACCAGATGTAGTGGACACAAGACATATTTGGTGTCCGAAATTTGCTTTAGTTTAGCACTAGATCTATGAGGGTAATGTGGCCAACAAAGAAATAGCCACCCAAATCTTTTCTGTAAATACGTGCTCAAATCTTCTCTCAAACCACATCCAGGTCTTCCTTAAGGCTGTGTGTTGTTGATGTGGTTTAGGACACAGTATCACTTGGATTTCACAGAGTGTGACCTGTAAAAATGACCAAAGCTTAACTTTGTAGCTGAACAGTTAGACAGTAGAGATGCTGTACTGGATTTCAGCTGCCCACAGCATTTAGTGACATGGTGAGGTTTTGTTAATTTATAGAGTGTACAGTAAGTCACACGGTGCCATAATCCACAGTGAAAAATGGAGGGTTGAGAGAAGTTATTCTAGAAAAGCTTTTTGACTTCTAGTGTTTGTTAGCAATGCTAGTCTTCAGTGCTAAACTGAAGAAGCAAAATTTGGACACCACACATAGTTGGTAAGTGGGAAACCATGAACCATATTTATTCAGCAAATACATAATTCTGTGACTACTATGAACTATGAACTACTATGAACTTGTAGTTGAAGTACATGTAGTTATGGCCTGAGAAACTGAAATGTGGAAATTGAAAAGCAGAAGCTTGAACTGTAGTTTAAGGAGTTCATCAGCTAGTAATATTAGTTCATTCATAGAGTAGCAAACTTCTTCAAGAATATAAATATGCAAACTTCTGCATATTTAGCTGGGATTTTGTTGGGCAAAAGCTCAATAAAGCCACCACCTTCCCTAGTTGCCCAGGGTCTAAACCCAAAAAATTCCATATAACTTATATTTCCCTGAGGTACGTATGTGAGATATCTGAGGGTTACATTTATGGCACTTAAACAGTTTTTTTGTTTTTATTACTGTTTCTTTAAATGTGAAATAAACAGTCTCTGTTCTGACTGGCCTTTTGCAGCTTAATTTTTATATATGGACTGTATGAAGCGACATAAAGGTATGTTTTGAAACAACAGGATTTATATATTAAATCAAATTTTTGTTTAAAAAAAGATAGAAAAGTTGTTATTTTCATGATATGGACCTCCATATCTTAAAGACTATTGTGAGACCACTGTTTTAAGTCTGCCTTTTTACTATTTCACCACGACAGGTGCGGTATTGTATATACTATTAAGATGGAGAGTGAATGGGAGGGGGTTTGGCCATGGAACTCTCCAAAGTGTAGATAAACTGGCCATCACAGGCAGTCTGTGGCAGATGAATTTGGCACAGCCACTCTGGAACCTCCTGCCAGCTCCAATTGCACTGAAAACACTAGGGGCTATTCTCATGGCTTGCCAAGTGCCGAGTTATTTTTAAATCTGTATAAGTTAGTGTCATTTATCAAAGAATGGAACAAATTCATGTAATGAATAGATGAGACACAGTGTTTGTGGCACAGCTCTGAGAATATACATCATCTTAAATACAATGAGTGACTGGGTAGAGTATTAAAGAGTGATGCATGTAACAGCACTCCATGCAGTAACTGCTGGTTTGAGACTTGTTGAGCTCTCTTTGGATAGTGCAGTGGCTCATCGTAAGTAACTAAAATTCAGACTGATGCATTTAAAAATATAAATATCTTTAAAAAAACAAAAAACAAAAACTTGACACACCAATGTTAAATAAATGTCCACCTACTAGCATTATTAAAAGCATGCATAGCAAAGGAGCCCTTGTTTGGGAGTTAAGACGATCGTCAAAGAGGTCATCCAAGCTTGACTCTGGAGTCCTGGTCATAGTAGCCCACCTGCAGCAGAATGATGATGTCGATCAAAATCTGAACGGCACCGCACACCCAGAACTGTGCAGGGCTCTCGTTGATCACGAAGTATGTCGTCTTGAATATGTCACCAGCAGTCCACAGGAGCACCATCTTTATGCTGATCAGGGAGAGGCGGTGAGAGAGGAAAGAGGGAGAAAGTAAGAATTTTATAGGCAAACCATAAAGAGCATATAAAAGTCCTTTGACTGTTAAAGTGCTTCAGAAATGGGAATGAGCCTTAGTTAGCTTTAGTGAAGGCCTTATTTGAACCATTTCCAATTTAATAAAGTCCTAACACTCACATGCAACTCAAATTGCATCTCTCATTCACTTCATTTGCATAAAATGCCACATTGTAAAAAGAGTGGAGGAGAAGAGTGTTTTGAAGCCAAGGTGTTGACTGACTGTGTGTTCTCTCAGAATATCAATTTCCTCCATATCCAGTATAATCACTTATAAAAGTGCATGGTCTCAACAGGAAATGTTTCCAATCGTGCCAATTACTCAGCGCAATTATACATAAAATCTGAATGAGCAATTCACGAATAATTAAGAAACAGTGCAGGAGGAGAGAAAAATCAGTAGTCAGTAGGAAAATTCCCTCTCCTTCTAGGAGTCGTCAGTCAAAGTAGATATCTCAGCAACTCCAGGAGTTTTGAGGAATGAAGAGAGGCAAGTCTCCTCACCTCCATTTACTGTGAATGTCAATACTGCATTTCTGGCAAGCCCTCTCTGCACCCATCAAGGACAAGTTATGCAGGAAAACTTTGGGAAGAAAACCTATGGATTTAAGTCATGAGGCAGAGGGTAAGCCCTTTGCAGCAGTTTCTAGTGCACATTGGATGCATTCTGCGCATGTCCTGTGAGGATCTGGACCTTTGAAGAACAAAGTAAGTGGGGAGTAAAAGTATGGGAGTAAAAGGGAGTAAAAGTATGCAGAGAAATAGATGAACTACAGTCTGTAAATGTAGAACTACAAAGTGCACCTACATGGTGATTAAATGGACAGTTAGTGTAAAAACAAGGAGGTCTACTTAAACAAGTGGCTGGTCTTACACGCTATACAGAGCAGATCACGTTATTTATGGCATTGAGCTGACACTCTTATCCAGAGCGACTTACAATTTGATTGACGTTATAATATGCTGATGTATTTTATCGTCACAGTCACCCCTTCTGTTGCTTTCCAAGATGCCTTAAAGAAAAACATATATCTATACATCAGTAACTTAGCAGAAATATATCTTGCTCATCAGAACTGGCTGATGTGATGGTGGACATATTCAATCTGTCCCTCGTGCAAGCTTTTGTGCCATCCAGCTTCAAGTCAACCACCATCGTACCCCTCCCAAAGAAAAGCATTGTGACCAGCCTAAATGACTATCGCCCTGTTGCACTCACCCCAATCGTGATGAAGTGCTTCGAGACAATAGTCATGACTCACATTAATGAGACCGTTCCAAACATAGACCCGCTTCAGTTTGCATATCGACTGAACAGGTTCACAGACGACGCAGTGAACACTGCTCTTCACACAGCCATCACACACCTGGAGGGCAAGGACTTGTATGTCAGAATGCTCTACATTGACTACAGCTCAGCATTTAACAAGGTCATCCCACACAAACTCTCAGAAAAGCTCCTCACCCTCGGACTGACACCTGCTCTCTGTAACTGGGTGCTGAACTTTCTCTCAGATAGACCCCAGTCAGTCAGAGTCGGCAGCTGCACATCCAGCACAAGAACAGTGAGCCCCAGAGCTGTGTGCTGAGCCCCCTTCTGTACACACTCTTCATGTATGACTGCGTGGACTCCAAGAACAACACCAGCATCATCAAGTTCGCTGATGATACTACAGTCGTTGGACTGATCACTGGTGGGGACGAGACAGCGTACAGGAAGGAGGTGGCTGAGCTGGTGGCCTCATCATCAGGAAGTCTCAGCAGCGACTGTACTTTCTGAGAAGGCTGAGGAAATTTGGCATGTCAGCCAAAATTCTGGGCACCTTCTACAGGAGTACGATTGAGAATGTTCTTACCAGCTCCATCACGGTCTGGTATGGAAACTGCACTGCTCAGGACAGGAAGGCTCTCCAGCGGGTGATCAAAACTGCCCAGTCCATCTCAGGAGCAACCTTCCCCTCACTACAGGACATTTATCACACCAGGGTCATCAGAAGGGCACAAAACATCATCAGGGACAGTGCACACCCCCAGCACAGACTCTTCACACTCCTGGCATCAGGCAGATGTTAAAGGAGTGTGAAGTCCAGGACAACTAGACTGACCAACAGTTTCTATTCTAAAGCCATCAGGCTGGTGAACACCTTACTTACTACCTCTTCCCCTCCCAATCTGAACTGATTTAACCTTGCACTCAACAACTGCACCTTACCTACACTGAACTGCTGCTGATAGAACAATACTGTTTACATCTATTACTGCACAGAACAACATTGTTTAATGTTTACATCTGTTTACATGTTACTTAATGCACTTTACGAACAGCTGCTCTACATATTTGCACATATGCATGTGTAACTTTAATTTTATTTCAACTTTGCACATACTGTACATTTTTTACTTTTACTTCTTACTACTGTTTTTAGAGTTATTCTTATATTTTCTTTTTTTATTCTCTTAAGATTACATTCGGTGAATGGAGGAACAGCAAAGTAAGAATTTCATTGTACAGTGCCTGTTCTGCTGTGCACATGACAATAAAACTCTTGAATCTTGAATACTTGACCACGAATGTGTCTAGGTACGTGCACTCAACTGTTCAACCAGCACGTTTGTTTGGGGGTGGTCTCCATTCACTCATATCGGACTACATTAGAAATGACCATGCAATTCTGTCTCTCACTCTGCCAGTGGCCTGCCGAGAATTCTCACTGTCCTTATGGTCAGTCCATGCCTGCCATAAAGTCACAGAAAGTATACACTTCTTGTGTCCACAATGTTCATGCCAGCTAGATATAAACCATAAAGTTGTTACACAACCTAGTAAATAAGCTCAACATACCAATGAACACTCCTAGTTTTAGGTACGTAAACAGTGTTTGATATTACTGTTCTCCACTTTTACAAACATGCGTGGTACACATGTACTGCAAACACAGGACATCCTGTAGGTCTGGATGTCACTAAGACGTCCTTATGGACAGTCTTGTTAAACATGAGTGAGTAAATATGTGAGTGAGTTATAAACCATATCCATGAGGTGCTTCGCAGCTTAAAATGCAATATGCACTTCTGTCTCTCATACATATGTACTTGAGGGAGGATAAATCAGAAAATGGGTGAAGATATTGGAAATATGGCTGACTAGTAAATCAAATGGAATGTGCAAATTTTAAGGAACTAGCAACAGCCAAATTTAGATGAAGTATTCTTGACCTCTTACACTACATACCATTGTACTCAGAAGCTGGATATTTCTGAGTTGCTACTCCTGATTTCCAATTTAAACTCCTGCTCTGAGAAGACGTAAGGAAGAGGTGTCTTAACACCTCTCCAGCTGGAGAGCTGTCAAGCCAAGAAGTTGTTCTAACACCAGGGCTGGTTCCAGTGCTAAGGAATAACATGGAAGCCTGTAGAAAACTGATGTTTTTATGGGAAATAATGCGATTTGATCAGCATCTTACAAGGACCTACAGTAACTATTACACTGCCATGAGTGAAGAGAAAAGGTGAGGTCTTGCTTGTATTGGTTCATAAAATTAACATTCATTTTAGCTTTTTGACAGTGATGTCAGGTGTTTGTTGGATCCACCTTGCCCAACTTTCCACCTGGGAATTCTCACTCAGTTGACCTTTTAAAAAAAACAGGCATGAATTATCAGTAGTGTCCCAAATTTTGCTGTTGGGTGACTGCCTTTAACAATGGCAGCAATTATAGTGGCAATTTTTTTCCACACTTTTTTTCTCAGCACCTTTTTAGCATTCCAATCAAGATTCCTATAGCACTGACTTTCCCAGAGTCTGTTTTTAATTATAAGTAGTATTTCACCCCATAAGATGTGTGGTGTGAAAGTTTATTTACTCTCTCCTCTATCTCTTTGTTACTGCATTTGCATTTTCCCTCTTGTCCTCCATTGATTTGCGGCACCTTTTAAATGCGGTTCCTTACAAGCAGAGCACAATTGGCAGGCAGCTCTGTGTACCAGTTTCTGCGATTAGCAGTACAGCATTGAGCATTCATTGAAGACATATCGTGACCACTTGTTGTGACTACAAAAAGGCTAATTTTATGCTGCACCTTCTCAAGAATGAAGATCTAGAATGTACAAGAATGTACAACTAACCCAGAGGCTTTTCCTCTCTTTAGGTCTTCTACCCCCTGTAGTAGTTAGGCAGAGAGAGTTCATTCATTTCATCCAAGCAGGGAGAGCGAAAGACAGGCTGTGGATGAATGCAGACCATCCATCAGCTGTCACAGAGGAGCGAGTGACTCTTTAGCATCCTGGGATCCTTTCTCACCACATGAGAAATGAGGCTTTCACACGAAACGAACCCAGAAAATCAAATGACTATAGTAATGGACTAGTCCATTCCTCCTGGTCTCCTTCATGGTCCATGCTCATGCAGCTTCCTATGACCTTGACTTGTCAATGTTATGTCCTTCTTAACCACTACTGGCAGCACTTTAATATTAAGGGCGCACCAAGAGACAAGTCGACTGTGTATTCATGGTAAGTGCCCCATCTCTGGAGACGAGGACTCGTGAAGTGTGGTAATGTGCATGTAAAAGATGATTACCTGTCTGGTTCACTGACAGTGCTTTAAATAGCTCTGCTGTCCTGCATTGGACATGAACCTGCTAACTCACTAAGGTCAGACTTGACAGATGCAGAACATACCATATTGGCACCAAATGGTTCTTTGCTTGGCTGCATGATGCCCTGAAAACATCACAAGCACAACTGCAGAACGGCAGGTCTCTGTTGGAGATTCAACTTCACTCCACACTGTATTCCCAAAGAGGAGAGAGGCAGACAAGGAAAGAATGAAGGATCTGAAGTCTTTGAATAATTGATGTTCATGTGCATTGTATTCCACTCATATATCTGCTTTTGAAGTACATCTACAGTATCAGTCAAAAGTATAGACTCATCTCAACAAATGTATGTTTTTTGACACTTTAATCTAAAGGCTTATACTTTAATGGTTACAATTTGTTTCTAAACTAATTGATGTCTAAATATTTGCATATGTATGAATGTATGAAATGTCCCTGACATTTCAATGGATGCTTTTTTTATAGAAACACTCCAGCAAGCAAGCAAGCAAAATTTATTTATATAGCGCTTTTTACAACAGGTGTTATCACAAAGCAGCTTTACAGAACAATCAGTATTACAGAGAGAAAAGAAAAGAAAAGAAAATCCGGGTCCGAGCCCCCATGAGCAAGCCAGCGAAGGAAAACCTCCCTAAAAGAGGAAGAAACCTTGAGAGGAACCAAGACTCAGAAGGGGAACCCATCCTCCTAAGGTCGACACCGGATAGCAAACATTATTAGTATGAAGTATTATAGTAAAGTGGGAAAAGAGAAGATCTGAGGGTGAGGACTGCACAGCGCTGTAAAGCAAGAAGCTCAGTGGTGGTCAAACCAGTCCAGAAGGCTGGTGAGCAGCGGCACCAATCAAGGCAGACAATCCAGCAGACAATCATCTCTATATGCCACATCTATAGCACTGAATGATTACCACAGACAAGTATTTAGACACATGTTTTGCACTTAGCAACAGAACAGAAGACTCAAATGCACACACCATAGATACAGACATTGTGTAACTGGGAGGCCAAGGTTTGCTTTGTAGTGTCATGGGCTTATTTTTTTGCCACAGATGAGCTGGCTTGTGCCAAAGGAGCAGCATCTAGCTCTAATTGCCTAGCATCTAAGTTAGTTACAGTAGGCTTTAATCATAGAATATCTTTTCAAACCAAGTGTTTTGCCAGCAAACCATTCTGACAATTTGGCAAATGAAAATCTACCCTCAGAGGTGTGCTACTATGTTTTATATATATATATATATATATATATATATATATATATATATATATATATATATATATATATATATATACATACATACATATATATACATATATATATATATATGTATATATATATATATATATATACATATTTCTTTTCCCCTTTCCACATTCACAGCCACCACAGAGACTTAATATTAATATCATCAATTACATCATGTATACACACACACACACACACACACACAATTGTGTGTTCTATCACTGTATTGCTGTACTGTTGGATGTACTTTGACTTTTTTCCAAAGAAGCACACTAAGATATTACTGATTTATTTAATCAGAGTAATGATTAAAATATGACGTATGTATGATTTATATTCCTATTCATGTGTTTTCTTGCTGAAAAATGTACTTTATGATTCAAACAAAATACAAATCTACTGCTGGTTGTGGTCATTTTTGCCATATCTTTTTTGGCATATCTAATTTGAGCAGGACAGATTTTCTGCAGTCTGTTGTGAAATATAGTGTGATTGTTCTATCAGCTAAAGCTTACCATACACTTTAAGTCTGACATGCTCTCACATATAAAGATGCGTCATTAGAGACTTTAGTCATAGAATATTTTCATGAGCCAAGACTAAAAACTTATAATAATATTAAAAATGGTTAATTTTATCAACATCAAAATGAGAAAAAGATGCTTATCCTGACCGCCTTAAACCAAACAATCGAAAGGACGGAAGTGCACCACAAATCTGTCATGATTTTAATCCGACATTAGAAAGATGTCTGCAACAGTGAAATTGCTTGAAAAGTCATTTTGTGTAAGGCCAGAAAAAGTTATCGTCATTGGCATTGCTAAGTTTTGCCCCTGCTGGTTCGGTGTATACATGCATGCATTACTGCTACAGCGACTAATGCAGAAATACAAGCAATTGCAACTACTATCTGACTGTACAAATTAGATGTGGTCGTCTGTAACTTAAAATCTGAACAGTCCGTCTCAAAAAGTCAGATACAACAAACACATCTGTTTTGCCCAGCAGTGTGAACCAAGCCTTACAGACTTGATAGTCCAAACAGTGTTGAGTTTTGGTTTGTGCAACTATTAACACTATTCTTCTACATTTCTATAGAAATATAAGCAGACTACTCTTTGGGCTGGAGGGCACAGTGGCACAGTGGGTAGCATCGTGACCTCACAGCAAGAAGGGTCTGCGTTTGATTCAAAGACAATGCTAAATTGCCTCTAGGTGTGAGTGTGTGTGAATGTGTATATATGTGTGTCTGCCCTGTGACAGACTAGCAACCTGTTCAGGGTCTTTGCTGCCTTCTGCTGAATGACCACTGGGATATGCTCCAGCACTCCCCTCAACCCAAGAGGATAAATGGCTTTTGTGCTCTCTGGTCCAGGAAGACAGTAAAGTACTCAGTTGCACATGAATCCTTCTGATATAAATTAAATGACTATAACTGAACCAAATTAATCACAACTGCACTTTATATATTCTCTAGAAGTTTATAAAAGATTTTGTATCCACATGTATAATGTATTCACTGTATTTCTTTAAATTAATGCTGTGTAATGACACTCCAGCCCCACATGCTTACAAACAGCGCATAGCTCCGAAAGGTCTACCACCAGACATAAAAATAAAATAAATAAATGATGAGAAACGCTGATCATCCATCCATCCAACCCACACAATCTCTGACAGACAGAGATTAGGCCGGATCCTTTAAATAACTCTCTTAGAAACGTTCTTTAGGGAACCAAAAGTGACTGTTCTATGGCACTGCTGCAAAGAATCTTTTTCTTTTTTTTGTAAGCACGTTCTTGGGAACAACTTCTGGCCTGTTGGAAAAATATACCAAGAGGCTCCTCACGAAGCTTTTTGAGAGGATGACAAGAGTGTGCAAAGCTATTTTCACGCGTAACTGAACTTTGGACTAGTACTGTACTCTTCCAATTAAACGTATAATTACACAATTTTATAAAATCTGTTTCCCTGAACAGGAACACTGCAAAACTGCAACGACTTCTCAAACTGCTAATTCACTAAGAGTTAAAGCACAGAGCTGTCCACGGCTGCGCTCTCCAGGGACATTCCCTCTTTACTCTTCTAGTGAAATCAACCCGTGTGGAGGATTTATGCAGAAAATGTGCCCTTTAGCTCTCATCTGAAAGCCTTTCTCCAACCCACAGCCCAGCCACATTAATCCCTCTCTCTCTTCCTTCTCTCTCTCCTGCCCTTCCCTCCCTCCCACTCTCTCTCTCTTTCCATGCCGCTATGTGCTGCTATGCCTCAGAGACTACAAACATCATTAACGAGGATGAAACATTAAAGAGGTAATTAACGGGGGCGGGTCATCTGTACAAGAGCAAAGCCACCAGCGCGGCGTCACAATGGAGATGGAACGACACTTAAAGGTTGTTCATCTCGCACACTTATTCACACAAAGCCACACTCCCCCCCTCCCCCCCCGTCTCATTCTCACACACAAAATGACAACACTCTTTTAGTCTCTCTCTATCACTCCCTCGCTTTCTCTCACCTCTTAAGTCCTCTGTGGTCCGAGAGGACATGAACAAAATGCTCACACTTTAGCCAGGCCTGAGGTGGTAGTGAGCGGAGGACAAATGATTATTGTATTGATTAAGCATTCTGAGGCCATTGGTTCAGCGCTCATACGCCGCGCTACACCTCCCTGCACTCAGCCGTAACAAGTCCCACATTGATCCTCCAAGACCTGACGCCTGCAACCACACATATATACACACTGAGAACCAGAGATGGAACATGAGGCTAGCAAAAGGCCAGAGAGGGGACACAAACAGAGGAACTGTAAACTACTGAAATAGAGACGAAAAATAAAGCTGCAAGACAAAATGTTATATTGCAGTTGTGCTCCTACATATTGCAATTTCATTACTTCATATAATATGATTAAGGGTGCATATCACTGAAGACTACATTTTCCTGACTGTTCTTAATAAAAAAGTTTTAATGTAGTAAACAAAACAAAACAAAAACCACTTGGTTTTTCAGCCCACAGACAAATTAAGACAAGATGCTCGCTGGGACTTTTCAGTCGCTGCCTTTCTTTCCTTTTGCGTTCTTTTCTTAGCTTAGCTCTGCTTTCCCATCTCCACCACTCTCCTTCTCTCTCTGGGCTCTGCCACCTACTGAGGAAAGAGATGGCTATAAGTAGGCTGGCAGAAACCAGACACAGGTGAATATCATCAGCTACTTAGCCTGCTGGTTCAGCCTGACCGGTTCTTCGATTTTATATTTTTTATATTCGATATTTTGTGTGCTGGTTACAAAAACACATTTTTGGTTCCACACTTCCCCTTAGTGCCCCAAGCCATCAGACAGATTTGTTTAAGGTGTATTGATTGAGCCAAACTAGGTATTACCCTGGGCTAATCCTTGGGAGAACAAATATGCTGACATATATAGATTACTACTGACTGTATTAAAATTAATTTTATTTACAATATTAGTGCTTATCTCAGCAAATAAATGCTTACTGCCTCTTTAAATAGCATTTTAATTACAATTTTAGCTGGCACATGAAGCATTTGCACAGTACTGCACAGTCTACAGTTGTTTAGCTGTACCCATTCACAAAGTCATAAGGAGTGTTTCAGCCTTGACTGATTTTTTTTTAATTAGACACAGTATAAGGTAGCCAGTCAGAATACACATCACTGAATCAGTGGTTCTCTAACTGGTCCTTGGGGAGGAGTTGGAGGCAAACATGTGTATTGACTGGAGGTCCCTGAGGACTAGCTTGAAATTCTCCGATTTATATAAATTGGGAGGTCAGAAAATAGCTACAGACTAATTATGATACAAGATGTTGTGTGCTTTTAAAATACACACTAGAAAACTCCTTATGTGACATGATTAAAGAGTGTTATCATTATTTTTCTTACTACAATGATCTCCCACAGGAAAATCTGTGACTGGTAAGAATACTGACAGCACACAATAAGGCTTTTAGTAATTGGTTAGATGATAATTTGCATTTTCTGTAGCCTGTTGAGATATCAGTATTACAAAGGCTGATACCATGATAAGGATTAATAAATGATATATTGACCAGGCCCTAAAGGGAACAAAACAAAATAAAAACTTACAAAAAGAGAGGTAGAAAGACAAAAAGAAAATGGGATAAAACGTTAAGTAGTTTATGGACTGAGGTGGTTTTAATATAGAAGTAGGAAGTCTGGTAGAGCTTTGATTATGTTCAGTACACACTGAAAGCTGTGAAAGAGCCCCTATCATCTACTGCCAGGGAGGCAGATTGTGCAGGACATTACACTTTTTAATCACAGATGTCAACTTTTTGCCAATCCTTCACAGCCTTTTTTGTGAATTCCTGCAAAGTTTTGTCATTTTGTAAAGGCGGAGGAGGAGACGCTGAGGTGCAGTGAGAGCCGCACCAGCAAACTTAATGAGCTGGAGGTAGAGAACTCCGGTAGGGCCTGCAGCACCACGGGAGACAGGGCAATGAGGGAAGAGGGTGGGGACAGAACAGGTGTGAGACAAAGAGCTATAGTTTAGATGACATTTAGGGATGGAATACAACAAGGACCCACTTGAAAGGTAGACAATTGATTCTAATGTTATTTGAAATGAGTTTTTAAAACTGCATAAACTGATAAAGAGAAACCCTGTTCTTTGAGACCATCTGTACTGAGCCGAAACAGCAGTGTTTTAATATCCTCTCTAACTCTCCCCACTCGGCCTAAAGCCAAGAATGTTTTAAAAGGCAGATTGAACAGTGTGAACTTTAGAACATTAGATATGAGCTGTGCTCAGAGTTGAAAACTGAAAGTTTAGAATGTTTTAGAATGTTATCATCATTTCTTTGCCTGACCAACTCACATCAAGTTTAGCCAACTCACCTGTTGCTAGAAAAGGTAGATTTAAAATGACCCTCACCGTCAGGTCAAATATTGCCATGGAAATTTCTATTTTGTGCTGTATGTAAGGCCTCAACAACTTACTAAACTGACGAGAGAGGACATAATTTGTGTCTTCTGCTTTCAGCTTATGACAATTTTTACATACGTAATAACTACCTCCTTTACAGAAATCTGATGTATGGCCATATATGCACATAATTCATAATGGGTCAGGATATGTTTCAAAATATCCAACGTGCCATATTTGTACCATCTTCTCACAGTGGAACTTTGATGGTAAATATTCTTTCGGTGCTTGTGCTTCCATCTAACTGCTGTGTCTGCTGCCATTATTAAAAGAAGTCTCCAACAACACGCCATTTGAGAACTGGTTCTAAAAGGCAGAGGAAATTCACACAAACCTAGAACAATCAGATGTACTTAGCATCTCTACCTACTTTTTGTGCAATCCTCCCATGTTTTGCAGGGCCTTAACTCACATGCATATGCAAGAGAAGGGGTTTAGCCTTGTGCACCGGTTTCAAACATGATACACAGGAAGAATGCACAAAAGGCTTAGTGCATCGAGCCCCCTGAATTCTGAGCCTCACAAGCTTTCAGTTTGCTTTAATTCATTAACTAAATGGAGGAATGTGGTGAAACTTCAGTATGCTTCAAAAGAGAAGTTTTTAGTTTAATTGACATTTTAATTGACTTTTTAATTCAGAGATGTTTTATAACATCAAACATGCCATATAACTAACTGCCTGCTTGCACTGATTCAACTCGCAGCCCATCAGATCAGAGTTAAAAAAAAGAAACTGCCAGAAAAGCAGGAAGACAAAATTCAATGAGCAAAACAAAGTGAAAGGCTTGAAGGATTCAGGACGTGTTTTTTTCTTTTTTTTTCTCTACTTGGCTATGTCAGAACAACTTCTCGCTCGAATAACCTAACTTGTTATAGAGCTACAGAGACAGCCTTGAAAGTGTCTTAAAAGGAATCAGGAGAGAGACCATCACGAAGTAAAGCCCCCCCCTACACCAGTCCCCAAATTTCTACACAATTTCAGTTTGAGCCAAGACAGGAAGAATAAATCAGAAAACCTGGTGAGAGGAAAAAAGAGGCTATGCTCGACACAAAATATGAAATATGCATGTGGATCGATCCGACTGTCTCAAACACTGGAAAGTTTGCACACTACCTGAAAGAAATGGATCACCTTAGAAACAAAGGAGAGGGGAGAGAGAGTAGAGACAGACGCCATTTAGTATTCTCTTGAAGAAAGTAAACAAAACCTTGAATACAGGAAAGACAGCAGAGAAGAGTGGAAGAGAGAGGGAGAGACTCAAAGACAGAGTATGACAGTGAAAAAACTAGCAGCAAATAATGAAGTCCATCAACCATATCGTTAACAAATGCACTATTGCAGAACACTGGGTTGTGAACTTGAACTGTCCTATGCAAAGAGTTCAACAAGACTTCTGTTACAGTGGCAATGTGATTAGGATGCAGCTGGCGTGATAAGCAGGCTTTAAATCATGCCAGCAGGTGGGCCTGGAGACAACAACGGGCCCACAGGCCCATGATAATCGACACATTTCTACTTCTGTATACAGGTGGTGTTGTACACAAACCCATTAAGTAGAGTGCTAATGTCAAACATGTCTGTCTGTCAGAATAAAACAGATGGCGGAGTTGCTCTCTCGTCCTCCCTCTCCCCCTCTCGTTCCAAAACTCCTGTGTTCTTTCCCCTCACTCATCTCTCTTTGGCCTGCAGGGGCTATGAATAATTCTGGTGTGTTTTGTAGTGCGGAGGGAGCCACAGCAGCTAGCAGAGACACTAATTTAATCACAGAGCAGAGGGTGATCAATTGGGTCCAGGCAGGAGGGCCTTACCTCTCTAGCGCAACTCACGAGGGGCCTAGCTTCAATCAGCACCCGCTCTCACTGCACTAACGAACTCTGACACATCAGCCCACTCCACACTACTCTGCGGCACTCACAAGGCATGCACTCTGAGAACAGTGAGCCTCCATCCTTATCGCTTTATTCACACAAGCAGGAGAAGTGAGATGAGCACTGGCAGTTGGACCACTGACGCCTGTGCAGTGTGACGTGGGACATCATTTAACAGTCCAACAGCATCTGGCACTCATACTAATACTGTGTAAGAGAGGTGAACAATCTTGAAACTGTCAGATTTGCAAAACTGTAGGGATTTGCACAAACCAGCTCATTTGAAAAGTTAGGAAGAGTTAAGGTAAGAGCTAGGGATGTGTCAGTGCTTTTAACAAGCAACTGATAAGAAAAAAAAAGGAAGAGAACATGAATTTCTTCACGATATCAGGTCGAAACTGGACAGCAATGAAAACAATGTCATGGTTATGGTAAGACCTAAAACAAAAACACCAAGGAAACATAATTTATAAATCTAATCTAATCTAATGCTCTCCTTTAATGCTCTTGGCTTTGACAGAAGCTGAGGAAAGTGATGTAAAGCCCAGACAGATTTTCATCTCAGTGTACCATAATATCGTAACCAAATACGAAGCCATTATTTGGAATGACCAAATAATGAGATCTAAACAGACAAGGATACATATATATTTTTTAATAACTGTGCAGGTCTTTCTGAAAGTCATGATCTGCAGGAAACTACTTGCAACTAGCTTTTCATACACATGCTACAACCACAAGATAAACCGCAGACTCTGCCATTCATCAGGCCTTCACTGGCAGCCTGAGCTTGATCCTGCTAACCAGAACTAAACACCTTATTAAAAGGATGCACTGCAATCATGACTACTCGCCTCCTACAGGTGTTTTTAGAGATAGATTTTCTAGTTTAAAGACTCAAACCCCCTTTCTGATTATGTATCTTGAAGGTGGGGGTAACTTGAAACACCTACAACTGTTTTAGGGGCAGTTTTTTGGGGGTGGGCTGACTTACAGCTTTTAAAAGTTTTCTTTGTTTAGCTGGTAAATACAGAAGGAAGGCTGAAAGCTAAGATCAGTGCAAAGAACCTGTATATCTTACTACAACCATATAAGTCATATAAGGCATCACCGAGATTCCCAGTAGTTGCATGATGTATTTGTGTAATGCATGTTGGGAATTATAATGAGAAAACACTGTTCTGTATGAACATACATTAAATTCACAAAGTCTACAGCCTGCAAATAGTATTACATTGGTTTAGTAGACAGGCTTTCATGTGTTGGCCCTTCTGTAGTTTGACCGAAAGAATAAACAATGCTAAATTTATAAGTAACATGCTCAAAGTGTGAGCTACTCATTCCACATATACTGGGTACAGTAGGAATTTAGTGTAACATTTCTCTGTTGCATTTTTTTCACCATCACTTCTCAAAAGGGTCACTATTACATATGGTCTATAAAGAACACAGAAGCACAACATTAATGTCATGGTCTTAATTCAGAAAAAAAAATGTGTACACAGTTTAAAAACTCTTACTGCAACTAAATTCATAGCATCATGACAAAATTCTGTTCAGGATGTAGTAAAAGTTTAAATACAGATAGGCTGACAAAATTCACAGCATTAAATAGACACAGAGACGTTACACAGAGTATACATACTATACCAAGAATGAAGCCGAATAAATGAGACTATCAACAGTTCTTAGAAGCTCAGTTACAAAATCCAAATGAACATAGCCAAATGTAAACAGGCGTATATAAAGTCAATGCGCGGACAGTAATCTCAGTCTCAAATTGGAGACACTGAGCTCATTTGATCCTAAGCTCACCAATTTTCTCCTCTAGCCTTGCTGGGCTTCCTCCATTTAAAATGAAGACTGATTATCCACATCTGATTTGCTGATTCAATTAACCCAGAGGTGTCAGTCTCTAGTCCTGGAAGGCCAGAGCACTAATGAGCTTAGATTCCTCCCTGATTTAACACATCAACCATTTACCAAACTCTGTGCTGAACTGATGTGTCAGAGCAAGATAAATACTAACCTATGCAGTGCTGTGGCTCTCCAGGACCAGAGTTTCTAAAACTAAATTAACCAGCAAAGCAGCTTCCACAGAGCTGGTAGCAGCAGTGGGTTTGGCTTGGCACAGAACGGCACGCTTAAGGTACAGCTCAGGCTGTCATGCTCAAAATGCCTGAAAGCACCGTCATAGTACAAATTATTTTCTGTATCTCTCACACTGAAGCTCCATGTACCAGTTTCAGGCTCAGAATGCCTTCTGCATGATGTACGAGTCCCAATGTGCAATTTATGTGCCAAGTACACGAAAAGGGGCAAAACTTTCAATCCTTGCTATAGTTTCCCAAACTGTATTATTTGAGGTGGAGTAGAATTACATTCATGTAGAATGTTTTGGTGGGAAGTAAGCAATTCCTTCATGCTTTCGTGACTACTAGATTAGACTACTGTAACGTGTGACTGACTGAGTGCCCTGGTGCATCTCTAAATAGGCTCCAACTATATCAGAATGAGGCAGCCCAAGTGCTTACCAGGAAAATAAAGTTTG
This sequence comes from Pygocentrus nattereri, assembly GCF_015220715.1. Classification (NCBI taxonomy): domain Eukaryota; kingdom Metazoa; phylum Chordata; class Actinopteri; order Characiformes; family Serrasalmidae; genus Pygocentrus; species Pygocentrus nattereri. Next base: position 6,598,347 of record NC_051217.1, on the reverse strand, counting down.
AGTGTATTTCTCTGGTTTTATTCAGTTTACAGCAGCTTCCTGTTAACATCTCCATCAATTACAGGTTCCTGCTTATGCCATTTAAAGCTCTTAATGGCCTAGCTCTGGCATATGTTACTGATCTTTTGAAGCATTACAGACCATCCAGACCACTCAGCTGAGGCAGGCTCCTAGGATCCTTACAGCTCAGTTGGGGGAAGACCCTTTTTGTGTATAGTTCCAGGACTATGGATAGTGGATATTAGGAACGGAAGCTTGACAGGAGTTTTTAAATCCAGATGCTGTTAAATTAGACCAGTGGTCATCAACCCTGGTCCTGGATATCTACCATCCTGAAGAGTCCAGTTCCAGCCAAAATCTGCCACAACTGCTCCAGTCCTTGATTTGTCTGGATCACATGCTTTAGTGTTAGGTGGGATGCAGGGTTGGTTGCTCCTGAAGGGTTGGTGACTACTGTTTTAGATTGTTGTGTTTTAAAGGGTTTTTTTTTATTCCGTTATGATTATTCAAGAATCATGCTTATATTTAAACTCTGCGAGTATAAAAGTACAAACACGTTTTATTGCTTTGAAAGGAAATAAAAAGGTTAAATTCTTGACACATAAAACAGAAAATCAGGAAGTATGCTACGCTCTCCTGTTGGTTAGGACTTCAAGAGCTGAAGAGAAGGCCTAATGTTAGATTAACCATCAGAATAATTACTAAATTACAGAAGAATCAACCAATCACATTTAGATTTCCAGTTGATGGGACCAACTTCATGAGAAAAGGGGTTACTCTAGACCTTCTTGAAGTCCTCTGATGGAGTTTTGACATTTATGGCTCAAATTAAAGACCTAGCTAACAGTTTACGGTTCACAATAATTTTAGAATTATTATTATTATTATTATTATTACTAGCAGTAGTAATAGCAGGAGTAGTAGAAGTAGTATTAACACTCCTATCTCTTTGTCAGTTGACTTACATTTTAGTTTAATCCAGCACTTCACTGCATTTCCACTATTTCTCTGGATCTTTTTCTTTATATTCTGCACCTCACATGTTCAGCATCTCTCAATTTGCAGGCCTATATGCTTTCTGCATGATTAGCTATAGGCTCACTAAATTGATTTCATCATTACGAGCGCATGTTGCAACCACATCAAAGCACATTTTGTGCTCCTCCTGCTCACATCCAGACATCTGGCCTTGAGCGTTCAAAATGATACTCCACCATGTTAATGTTCTTTGCACTATGATGCTTTTGGGACATTTACTCATAATCAATATGATATAAAACAGAAAAATGGGGATGTGAGCATCTGCTGATGACACATGATTGTTTGTGACTGTGTGTTGGTTAAAGAGCATGTAATGTATCCTGCATATGACACAAGACTGTAACACTCTCCATTACTTCCATGGTGATTAAATGTGTGTCTCTTTGCTGGTGGAAGTTGTGTGCAAGAGGGTCCATATTTCAGCACTCCTTCGTTACCCCTTTCGGATGACTTATGAGATTTAATTATCTGACTGTGCAGCTGAGCATGGTTTGATGAGAGCATGGGGCAGATAAACAAACACATACACACAAAGATAAATGGCTCCCACAAATTGCCAGAACAATAACAACAGCTCAATAGTATCTGTGTATGTGTGCGCGCTTGTGCAAGTACAGTGAGTTACCACCACACAGCCACAAGCAAATCCCTTATTTTATATAAGTATGTGTGCATATATATGTACAGTTCCCACTGAGTGCAGTACCCCCAGGGGTAATCAGGACAGATCAGGAAGCCCACACAGAAGCCTCCACTATGGGGAGGAACTAGCTGCGTGTCCCTGCTTGTTTACAAGACAGATTACAGCACTTTCAGCTTTATCGCCACAGTGGGAGCCCAATGATAACTACACACCTGGCACAAAGAGTGCCTCCAACACCAGCAAAACAGCCTTTGCTCAGCACGTGTGCCAAAAAGTTTAGAAATTCCAAAAGTTTGCCCACTTAAATACTTCTACTGTATCAGCCAGGCTTATTTGTGCTGCTGGTAGAGGGCTCAGGTGAGCTATGCACCACTGCAACTGGTATTTCTTTATGACTGGGTTTGCAGCTGCTAATGAATGTAGAGCGCTGTCAGGGAACGGTGGCAAGTTAGACAGTCAAAAATATCTCATCAGCGAACGAGAATTTAGCAAACCTCCCCAGAGGAGCTACTTAACTGTAACAGCAATGCCAAACATTGCAGTTAATCTGGGTTGTGGTGCTGCGGATGAGCATGGAGGCCGGACAGAAGGTGGAACAGGCTGCCATTAGGCTGAGACAGTGTATTCTGAGTCTTTACAGCTCGATCATCATTGTCATTTCCACCTATAGCTCAGAACAAGTCTATAGACCAGCCTACAACGCACACACACACACATATTTTTTATATATATATATATATATATATATATATATATATATATATATATATATATGTGTATGTATGTGAGAACTTTTGGAAGCAAACAGAAAAATTTTATTGACTTTTTAAAATCTTCAGGCTGTGCTCTACAGGACAAAAATGCAAAACACAAAATAGTCCTGCAAGTTGATGGCACTAATGACTACAGTCTTCCATGATATGCGCATCTGATTCAACTTGCCAGCTAAATGCCGAGCCCTGAGTTGGACTGGATGTGTTAGAACAAAGTAAATACTAAACTGTGCAGTGTTGCAGCCCTCCAAGACCTGAGATTCCACAGTGTGACGTGTTTCCAAATTCAGAACAAGCTTGCATGTATTCATTAAGAACACAGGTGTGAGGATATGCATCTCATATTTGCAGGACAGCAAGTTAAAGATTTCTCTGATTTTAACATTTTACACCAATATTTTCATAACAATGCTTCAAAGAATCCCATACATTTTTGCTGCTTTGAAATTTATCATGTATCAGAGTTCATCATCTATAAAATGCAGCTTATTTCACAGCAGAGCTACCTCAATGTCGCTTCAACATATTTAGTGTGGTCTTGCTGCTGCCCTTTTGCATGTTTGAGAAATGGACAAAGTTAAACACATCATTTGGCTGGCTTTTCCTCCCCCCATCATGTGTTGTACAGCAAAGCTAACATTTAATGTTCAAAATGATACACACTCTACACTGTTTGAAAAGAAGTGTCCAGGACGGTTCAGTTCAATTTTAATCCCCAAGGTTCAAACAATGTACTTTCAAAGTCCAACAAGGTACACACTACATTCACTTTCCCAGGGGAAAAGCACACATCTACGCCTTTCTTAACACAACTTTACATAATTTACCTCTAGAAAAAACTAAAATAAAAAGTCTAGAGTCAAGATCAATGCAACTTAAAAAAATATAACTGCAGTAAAATACGACACAATCCTATTCCCTAACTAAAGGTATTGAGAATGTACCACTGAGGGTACCACCTTAGTAACAGGGTTTACCTCATGAAAGGTGCGTTTTTTTCTGAGAGTGTGCAGTGGTACCACACACATAAACTCTATGTGAGAATAACTAACTTATGAGAACAAACACAAAACGTGTAGTCCCTTTCAAAAACACCTAAAACAGAGCTGCGCTCTACAGGTCAATATATGTAAAAGAGTACAGCCAGGACAGAAATGAATTTTTGTAAAAAAACAACAATTAGAGGCCCAAAAAAGACCCTGTCAGAAACTCTAAGGACATTCCTGACCTGGGAAAACGGAGTGCATCCCTGTGGGAGAGAAGAGACAGGATGTCACAGAGTGCCTGCTCCATTAATGTCTGTCACAGTCTGACACACACAAATACACACGTGCACACATACACTCACCTCACCCTCCCCACCTATTAGAACAGATGCCTACACATCTCTACAATAAACACAAGATGGTTTTAATAGCAATGGCCATTGCCTCAGCTTTTAAAAAGGCAGAGGAGAATAAAGGAACAGTGGGAGTCATTGGGCATGTTTAAATCCTGCCGGTCCAATAAATGTCTGGCTCAAGGGCATGGAGAATATCAGCGGACCATCCTCTCTCCAGTGGCCCATAATATGAGCTGTATATGTGCATGAATAGATCTAGTCTTGTAAAAGGGCAGTGCTGCATGTATCATTAGACCAGGTACTGAGACAGAGCAGAATGCTCCCTCCTCCCACATCACACTCTCATATACAGTATGTTTGATGGCCAAGCTACCCCTTCACACACACAACTTCATATATACACAAACAAATTTATCAAAAGTCTGCTGAAGGATGTGCGACTAAGTAAAAACATTGTGTTATAACTAACTTCTGGGTGTTAAAGTAGGCTCATAGCACACTTATTGGCACATTTAAAATGAAAAAAATGACACCACATTTGATGAATCAGCCAAGACCTGTTTGCTTTCCTAACAAATACCACACTGTACACTGAAAACTGGAACCAAGAAAATAAGATGATGTACAGAACATAAATAGACAATATGATCTTATGATTAGTAATCCATTTGATCAACTAAATGCTCAATTTGAGCTCATTTAGGCAGTTTATTGGGCATCACTAGCCCCCACACTGCATATCAACCAACAGGTGATAAAGCTGATATACATACTGATCCTGAAGCTTAGTCAGTGAAAGCCAAATCAGGCTTAAAAATGGGCTACAATCACAGAGTGTGGCTTTAGTTTTGCTATGAAGCCAAGAAGGTAATGTAGCTAACACGTCATGAAAGCTTATACCCCACCAATTAGCACCATGCACCTGCAAGCCTAAATTGTCACAGATTTGCCTCAACCTGCACCACATTATTTAAAAAAAAGATTAAAAACAGGTTTATGACACTGTATGATATATATATATATATATATATATATATATATATACACATACTTTTTTATAAACAGCACTTCGCATACCTCAACTAACACAAGCAATTAAGAGGATACGTAAATTGATATGTATGCATGTCTATATTATGTATTACTGTGCAACCCTTGATGTTTGTAAATTGGCCCTATTAGCATTTGGATGTTGGGTTAGACATCATTTGTTCTTTAGTTATGATTGTTCATGTTTTTTTACCTGTCTTTTCTCCTAGAAGTGATAATTGTAAAATAAAATAAAATGCTTTGCAAACTTTAGACATCATTACTTAGTTGATTTACAACATTTAGGATCAGAGGAAAATTGCTTGATTTTTCATCAAAGTGTTCTGACAGATATAAATTAACAAGCAATGTAATTGTTATGACAAGACAAATGCTATTTGGTTGCAAATGGCAGTGAGATGATTGTCAGAAGTCACGAAAGTCAAACTCATAGCCAAAGGACAATCTCTACTATGCTCCATCACTCATAATGGGCAAATAATGATTGTAATTAGTGCCAGACTGTATAATTAACATTATAACTGATGTTGACGTCAAAACAGCCTTTTCCTCAGAGCTCCTCCGGCATGCAAAATTGGCCTTACTGGTATTATTGGGCCATGCGATGGACTGGTGACCTGTCCAGAGTATATTCTGCCTTCTGCCTGATGACTGCTGGGATAGGCTCCAGCACCCCCGTGACCCAGAAGGAGAAGCGGGTTAGAAAATGTATGTGTGTGTGTGTGTGTGTGTGTGTGAGTATGTGTGAAGTATTATTGGAAAATTTGCCCAAGCTCTGAACAAGAACCAGACTGAGAGTTTACTGAGAGTGAAGTTAACATCTCTTTCCTGAGGCTGGATAGGATAACAGTCACACAGAAAGCAACAGCAGCAGCACTGATGCTGAAGCCAGTTCTCCTCTAATCCTTCGCTCGGCTGCGTGCGCCTGACAGCAACAGCCACTCCGAGCTGTGCTCTACGAGCTAAATTAAAGCTTGTGAGTGCAGTTTAGGCACGAAACGGGAAAAACCAAAGTTAATTTAAATGCCTTTCCTGTGGAAATATCTTTTTTTTTTTTTTTAATAAACGCAATCGATGTGTCATTGCCATGGTGTATAGCGTTTTTGCCCTTGATGTGATTTTAGAATGGCCACAGGCACCCGCAATCCCCAATGGGGTTCTGAGAATGCCACTATTTATGTGGGTGTATGAATCAACATCAGAGTTTGCAGAGTCATGGCTCAAAGTGTCAGCATGTGTACAGTTAGTGTGTGTCTGTACTGCATCAATCAGGACAGAATGATGTGTCTAGTGCACCATGAATCAGAAAAGTAGGAAGACACTACTATTTTTTGTAACGCGAAGGACTTTGGTCCAGGCTGGCCCGAAGAAATCTTTCATTTTCAGCTTGGACTAATATGACCCACTCACTTCTTGCTTTCCTGAGCACGATGGTAATTTTATGATGACTGGTATTCCATCAACATGCTGTTTTCTTGTTTTTTAGGTTTATGGGCTTTATAAAACCACCATGCATACAGAGAAAGGGACTTGAAGGATAATCTAACAAAGCTAAGGCCATGGAGTAGCCCTGAAGCACTCTGCATCATAAACACTGTGTGATGGTAGACTGAACAGTGTCTGACCTCATGCCGCGGGTGGAGCGGTTGGTGTAGTTCTGCAGCAGCTGAGGGAGGCCCAGCATGGCCTCAGACATCAGGGCCAACGAGCCCAGAGCCTCCACGAACAGCACCCAGTCCAGGAAGAGGAGAGTGACGAAGGCACACAGCAGTGTGAAACCAAAACAGAACAGCAGATAGTCCTCAAACGCACTCCAGCTCCAAAAATACCGCAGGTCCAGGTCTGAGAGAGAGAGAGAGAGAGCGCGAGAGAGAGAGAGAGAGAGAGAGAGAGCGCGAGAGAGAGAGAGAGCGCGAGAGAGAGAGAGAGAGCGAGAGAGCGAGAGTGAGAGAGAGAGAGTGAGAGAGAGAAATTCATCTCAATATCCTCTTCTGGAACTGAATTTCTGGATGATAAGATATCCACAGATTTCATATACCTCAGAAAATTTGAAAGCAGCATATTACTGGCATTCACTGAATAAATATCTCACTGGATGACTTGGACAACTGACTCAAGAGGCCCTGCTGAATGTGCAATGCGGAAGCCTAAATCAGCTCAGTGATCTGCCTTGCCTGTCTCATGCACTGTTCCAATGAAACGTGCCTCCATCTCTCTGAACAAATATTCATTATTTTTGGCAGACCTGTTAAAGGATAATTGCACATTTCATTCATGATATCTTTAAAGGCAGCTCCTCCCAGGAGAATGCAGCAGCACTGGGTGCAATAAGGATTTATCAAACTCCAGCACTAAAGAATCACAGCATTGAACAATTTCATGTCTTAGAAAGAATTAGGTGCACTGGAGCAAAACACTAACAGTGCAGCACTTTGGCTCTAAAGGACTGGAGTCTGACACCCTTGATTTATCACGTCTAAGTGTAAAGAACATACCGTTCCAGCGCCAACTACAGATATGCCATCTGTGCAGTAGAAACTAGAGAAAGCTGGCTACCTGACCCAGACTAGCAAAGACAAAGCTTGTACTCTCACAAGCCTTCTCCACGCTACTGATCACAGCCATGTCCGACCATCCAGACATGATCAATGACTACCTGCCTCTTTCCTACACAGGGCAACCTGGAATGAGCTGACAGCAGCAGAACAGAATTGATGGCTAAATAAGAGCCCATTCGTTACAGCCCTGACTGGAGGGTGACGTTGCGTGGAGGAGAAGCGGTGTGCCGAGCTGTCATTAGACAGGTTCTGTTCTTCACACTCCGTCCACTACCCGCAGGCCTTGGTACCTGACAACCACAACTGTGGAAATGGGAGCAGTGGGCAACAAAGCAGTGAGTGAGACATCTCAATGTGAGCAGGGGTTCAACTGGGACAGAACACACGGGCACAGAGCTTCAGAGCTTTCGTTTTAGGTGAATGGTAAGAAGAGCTAAGCTCAGGTAGTGGAATTTCCATCCATCCACCCATTTTCTAAGCCGTTTCTCCCTCAGGGTCGCGGGGGGTGAGGCGGGGGGGGGGGGGGGGGGGGGGGGGGGGGTTTGTGCTGGAGCCCATCCCAGCGGTCATTAGGCGGAAGGCAGGATACACCCTGGACAGGCCGCCAGTCCATCGCAGGGCAGACAGACAGACAGTCACTCACACACTCACAACCAGGGGCAATTTAGCATGTCCAATTGGCCTGACTGCATGTCTTTGGACTGTGGGAAGACACCAGAGAACCCGGAGGAAACCCACACGGACAGAAGGAGAACATGCAAACTCCACACAGAGAGGACCCCAGTCGCCCGGCTGGGGAATCGAACCCAGGCCCTCCTCGCTGTGAGGTGACAGCGCCGCCCGGTAGTGGAATTTGATGGGAATAATTTTTGATAAAATGTTTGTCAGATCTGATTTGATAAACCGTGTTGAGAGATAACCGCGCTACTACTGCACTCCCACTTACCCACATCTACCCTCCTCTCACTTTCACAATCATCTTTTAAAAAGAACAATTATTGTTTAAAAATGTAAAACAAATAAATAATTACAGGTGGTTTAGATGAATGCATTATACATTCCTGCCTCATATTACAACTAATTGACCTACTTTCCACATTACCACTCGAGTTAATAAACAAAGATGGGTGCACTTAAAATTACTGGATGTTAAAAATAAAAATGCTTAGTGCAAAAATTGAGACAAAAGGTTAGTCAACCATGGAGAAACAGCAAGACTGATAAATCATCCCACATATGTAAAGGAGCCCCCACTGTGTTTGCTTGAGCAAAGAGAGTGAGAAGCGTGCAGCGTACAAGCGTCTTCTAGAAAAAAGAAAACTCTTATGTGCAGTGTAGCCAACAACAACTGGAAAATAAACCACCATGACTTGTGAAAACTGTCTCTTTTAATGCAGTGAATGCTACAATACTTTTTTTTTTTTTTTTTTTCACCATTTGTTTTTTAGTTAACAGTTTTATAGCAGGCTTAAAACATGACAGAATAAACAGCGTATCTATTAATTTCAACAAAATCACAATCACTTTTTTTTTACCTCTGTATAAGTGAAGTGTAGCATCCATACATTGTTAGTACAGCAGGAGCTGCTCTGCAACTACCATAGCAACAACACAATCATCACATTTTAGTAAGTTACCATTTTAAATGTAATTTAGAACACTACAGAAAGCAAGAGTGTGTGATTTGACTGGATCTCTGTGGAGTTTAAATGAAAAACCAAATGGCTCAGGTTTTAAAGGATGTGAGACATATGTCTAGAGAAGCCAGTGTGAACTGAAACACCTAAAAATGTTACAAATACTGTTATTTTTAAGCGCAGCTGTTCCAAGAATTTGAGTAAATTATCCCCCTTTGGCCAGCACAAATTTTCAGTCCTTCCTACTGCTTCACGCTGTTTCAGCTTGCTAGATAAATGCATGTAGACTTTGTCTACATCACTAGGGGTCTGTGTGAAGAGCCTACTAAACTAGGATTATTACCACTGTTTTTAACTGCTGTAATGTTACATCTAAAGTATTTCCAAAGCATTCTATTACATAGGTAGTTAGACCATTTGCATAGCCAATTTACCTTTTACCATTGAGTTAGCGAAATCTCTTTGGTTAGCTGATGAAAGACACAGGGCTTCTCCACATCCTAAATCCCAACTTAACCTCTGAATGTGACCGAGTTTGAGTGGGTGGGTGTGCATATGTGTTTATGTGTGAGTGTGGGATTAAAGCTTCTCATCATCCAACAGCTGAGATGCAAAACCAGAGGTGAAGATGAGATCTGACCCTCGGGAATCGGAAAAAAGTGGGGGAACAAAGGGAAGACAAGAAGAGCTCAGAGCCCCCTCCCACTGCCCTTGAAGAGGACGAAAGGAGAGAACGGAAGCATTAAGAATTGGCACAAAAGTGCAGCAGACAGAGAGTGGGAGAGGGAGATTTCGCGAGAGGAAAACACACACACACACACACACACACACACACACACACACACACACACACACACACACACACACACACACACACCATAAGTATGGCAGTAACTTCGGTCCTGGCACATTAATATGATGTTCAGTGACAGACGTAGGTTCTGATGGAATGCGAATGGTAGGCTTGGCAGAGCTGTGAGGGCTTCATTTTTCACCTGTGCATATAACACGATTGATTCCTCCTCTTCTCCAGCAAGGCATTTCCAGCTAGAGGGCCGAGCACTGCCCTTTGTCAGGAACATGAAAGCTCCGTTCCGCTTTAAATAAAACTGCAGAATTCACTGACAACAGCAGCGGCTTCTCTGGGATGATGGAGGACCACTCTGCACTTTCCTTCATCTCATTTGGTCTCTAACCACAAAAATTGTCGATTTGCATGGAGTTCAATTAACTCTATGGACCCTAGGATTATTAATGAGTTTTTAATCTTAAGACTTATCATTCAGTAACTAGTATGAATTATTCAGTATCTATTATACATAAGTTATATAGTAATGAGAAAGAAGAATTGAAGTGTGAACCCACAAACAGGCCCTTAGGGTTTATGGAGTTAAATTAAAAAGATAGAATGATTTCTTCTAAGCTTCTGTTCACAATGCCCTGTCTAACCTTGCCCCTCGTCTTGCAAGGCAGACATGTGGCTATCACCAGAATCTGGTTTTGTCTGTGGACAACTAGAGGCCGCTGTTTTGTGTGACTTCACAAACTTCATAAGTGTTCTTGTTTTGGTTAATATACTTCTGTTGCGTAAAAGTCAAGAAGTTTCCAATCAGCTTTTGCCATCATCTAGTTGCATATTGTCTTACTTGTTTTATTCATCCTCTTTGTGTTGTTTTTCCTCCTGGCCTACCTTCTGTTGTGTATGCTTCTTGGTAAATGAGGGAATTTCACAGATTTTTCAAAATGTATCATAAATCAATGTTTAAGATGTAAGCAAAGTCATTAAGAGTGGTTTGATATGAAATGCTCAGTTCTTAACTTATTGCATCAGTATTGTTCACTGTGGTACAGATAGGAACTGGACATCTAAAGTTTAATGCATCTAAAAAATTTCCTCACAGAAAATTATTATATGAAATTGGTACAAATTTGTGGCCTCATGACTGAGACACTGATTTACTATAGTTCTGAGAGAAGAATTTTTAAAAGTGTATTCAGGGAAGAGAGGTACATGCAGGGTTTTGTGAGTCAGGATTTTTTTTTTTTTATCTCAGGGGGTGAATTATATGTAAATTCTAAAAACTTGTTGGAATTCCCCTTTAACTTCCTAGCTATGTTTGTTGAAAGACTTAGCAAATATCCTACTACTGAGGATGACTCTACGACTGCTCAGTAGTGCAGTTTAGTAGTGCTAATTTAAATCTAATAACTTGTGTTGCTTTTTCTACTTCAATTAGTTGAGCACAACCATATTAGGCTGAATGCTAGAGTAATGTGAAGTATCAGTTGAGCTACATGGAATTTACTTAAGTCGTGTATGATTTGCTTGAACTTACATATTGAAGTACATATTAATCAGTTGAGCATTTTAGAAAATACTTGACATACCTGCTTGGAACCACTTGCACACTTAAAGTAACACATTGTATATATATATATATATATATATATATATATATATATATATATAAAATCACACACAAACACACACACACACACACACAGTATACAATGGCTCAGCAACCACAAAGAATTGCCAAGTCAATGACTGCAAAGAATTTTAATGAGATGGGATGCTGTGAACTTCAAACTTTTTTTTTTTAAATCTAGACTTTGAAAAGACTCATCATTGTCACTGTGTGTGACAAGCTAGCATTTAGCTTGATAAACAAAAGTTTGTTCATGTCCATGGAAATCCATACACATGGAAAGGCAGGTCACTAATGAGTATAATTGGCAAGCTGGTAGCTGTAGACATCAACACATCAGTGTATAATGTGCATCAGCTAGCCTGTATAATCTAATGGCCAGAAAGTATAGGGCTGAGACTGCTGTGACCCCAATTTCTCTTCTCACAGGCTGAAGTGCTCCTGGAGGAGTTCCAAACTGGCCTGGGAGCAAGTTGTACAAGCTTTACAACAGTATTTGGACACTCTTTGATGATGGATTGAAGTTTGATAATAACACAGACATGATAGTCAAAAAGTGCCATCAAAGGCAATACTTTTTAACGGGGCTAAACTCCTCTGAGGCGAGGAAAGATTGTTTTTCCTACACTTTTATTGAGAGCACTCTCTCTTTTATAATGAATCTGCTGATAAAAATAATTAAAAAAGCACCTGGCACTGGTTGTCCCATGCTGTGAGCAGCAGACTTTAAGGAAAGCCACTTACATCTTACGTGAACCTGGCATCTCTTGTATAGAGCCTTCAAACGGCTCTTTTCTCTTTTCTGAATGCCGTCTTTGCTGATGCCACTGTAGAACAGCTTGCAGAATGTCTAATTTTGTCACAACTGCAATATATGCAAGCATTAATCAGGTCTCTGTGTGGGATGGATAGGGCATACTTGAAACATACACAGAGGAGCTTCATGGTGAGCCTCTCAGCAGTGCATAGATCAAACAGTTCATTTACCAACACTGCTTCCGCAACAGAGTAGTGAAAGGAACTGCTTTTCCACCTCCCCATAAACCCTTAAACTTTAGTACATTGACAGTACGGCCTTTCTTCAATCTCCATCAGAAAAACTGTCAAACCAATACCTCTGTCATTCATCTACAAGTCCTGGCAGAGCTCACAGCTGCCAGGGTTCACTGTCCACATTGCTCCGAGGGGCATGTCAATCTCTGCCAGAAAAACAAAGTGGCACGGAGGTATATGAAGAGAGTGGCAGGCAAAAGGAAAGAGAGAAAAAAAAAACAACACCCAGGTCTCCCAGCACTCTTGCCTGCAGCCCCATCCCCAAGCCTATACAGTTGAGGTAGGACAGTTTACAGCCAGCTGGGAGCTCTCATGCACCAGAACCATATCTGGATAGAACCCAGGAGCCCAAGGGCAGATGCTCAACCCAGGCCGTGCTGCCTGGCCAGGGCTTGTACAAGCTCTAACTGCCTCCTGCCCATCAGCTGAGCCCCAGAGCTCACAGCCAGTCTGATGAAACTGTTTCAGCAGGAGCATTTATTTATACATACATATGTCCTCATTCAAAAGCATGAGCATGAACAGATGAACCACTAACTACTTACATACATGAACAGGCACATATGTGTACAGAAGCACATCTTGAAACACTCTATAGACATCCATGTGTGCATAGACATGCTGTTTGGTTCACCGTGCATCCCCTAAACATGGCTTCAAGGGCGATACAAATGCAAAGGCTAGTGAGGCAAGTAACTGAAAAACACATATGCGCACCCATGCAAGGCCTAGCAGAATTTGTGGCTGCTGTTATGATTGCTACCAAATGCCAACCGTGCCATCGCACTATAGGGAGAAGAGGAAAATAAAAAAAAAAGCAAGTTGGATCAAATAAAGTCAGTTTCTACCTCATAATCCCAAATACATTTGCAGGCCCTTTGTTAGCAGTAGAAAGGTGCTCTATACACAGAGGCATTAAGTAATAGATAAAGAATTATTTGTATGTTGCATTTTAAATATATTATGTTGTATTTAATACATTGTTTGTTGACTGTTTTACACTTTAAGGTGGGCACAGGACACATATGTGGAGAGTGTCATATTCTAACTAGCAGCAAGCGATCAGTGTGCGCTATTAGCTTTTACAGGCACAAACCTGCTTGAGCAAAAATACACACATTTTTCTAAATTTCTACATAACATATATGTGTAAACAAAGTGGGTCAGAGTGGTTTAATGTGAAATGGTTCAGAAATGATAGAGAAACTTTTTTTCTTTACAGTAGAAATGACAGTAACGTCACAGGTGATAATAAATATAGCCATTTTATGCAAAATGACCAGTGAACATACGCATATCTTGTGAGTTTCTATATATAATCTTGAGAGTGGTAAAATAAAGCTAAACCTGAAATTACAGAGTTTTCTTTGGAGACTCTTTTGTCTCAAAAGGCAAATGTGTTTCAAGCCAATGTCTCAGGCAGTACATTCATAACCATTTCATATAATATCTTTCCATGAGACAACTTTCAAAATTTCACATCAGGCCACTCCGAATATAATAAATATATAATTTATTTATGCAGAAACTTTGGAAAACATTCCCCTTTAAATAATAGCACATGTGAGTGTTCATCAGGTTTCTGGGTTTTGGGATCATTATGTAATTAAGGACAGTATTCACCAGAGCAGATGTCCAGCAGCGGAGCGAATACTAAATAATGCATAAAGCAGTAGGTTCAGAAATAGTGGTGCTCCTTCAGAATAAGAAGCTATGAAGGAGCCCGCCCGCCCTTTCATCCTTGTAAGAGAAAATCAAGCTCCACAGGTATTTCTGTCCATCCTTCCACCATGAGAAGACAATGCTACAGATCTGAAAGGGTATGTAGCTGTCAACAAGCCATTACTAAGAAGAGGAAACAGACAAATAAAAAGACAAAACATAATAGAACACTAAAACCGGACGTCTCATAAGTCTAAATTTGTAACTGGGATTATTGGATCATGAGAAGCAAAAGATGCAGCCAACTTCTAAGACTGATTTCTGCAAGCAAGTCTAGCCAGAAACACAGAAGTAAAGGCATAAGAATAAAGGCAAAGGGTGGAGACATTTAATATGAATTTTTAATTGCTGATGGTGATGCTGACAAACAAATAACTTCATGACGGAAGATCAAAAGGGGTTTAGTTCCACTGCCCCTCCCAACACACACACACACACACACACACACACACACACACACACACACACACACACACACACACACACACACACACACACACACAAGACTTATGCATATATGCTTAAATCCCTCACACTCTTGCACACTGATGAAGGTCATGGCCTCAATATCTTTTTGTGCTGTGGAGCACATACAGACAGACACTTCCAAGATACTGACTTAATTATGATGAAGCCTGCAGTCAGGGTATACAGGTTCTAATTTAATCTAATTTTAAGAGCCACTGTCACCATACAGATGAAACAGAATGTCTGACAGTGGAAAACCGTAATGCTAAAGATTTTTCTATGTTTAAGGTTTAGATCTTTAATTACTGACATAACGCAATCAGTAGCAACGTCTAAACAGAAGAGAGTCTACAGCGAAGCAATGCAATGGTAACCTTAATATGTATTGAAGGAGGCAAGCTGACTCAAGTAAAAATCGATGATGACGTGGGAGATCTTCTATATTGGAAACCGGATAAACTAATATATATGTATAATATATATCCTGCAGGCACTGTGCATGCTTCTTCCTCTTATTATCTGAATATATATGCGCCATTCCTGGTTTCTTTTTTACTGACGCAACCTCATTCGCTGCCTCTCGATGAATGTTTTTAACCGAGAGATAGAAGACTTCGTTACTCATTTGCTAGAAGCACCTGGTCTGCAATGGATCACAAGTTCCATTAAACAGCAATGGATATTAACAGCAAGGCCAGTAATAGGCAGTAAAAAGTGTCTCAAGAAGAGGATGCATTACAAAAATAAGTGCGGATATTTTGGAAGCTTTACAGTACTTGCAGGAAACTAGGGGTGCAGTAAGAGTAGATGGAGTGTGGCAACACTACAGCCCCTCACTGGGCAGTCTGCTTAAAGTTTCCACACAGCCGACTAACCCCGATGAGCTCTGACAGCACTTCACTGACGCAACGTTCCAGCAACACATCATTGCGGAGCGGTTAGCGTGTGCTAGGGAAGGGTAGCCTGCAGGTTCGCCCTTGGCGGAACAACAGACCATGCAGGAAACGGGTCAATAGACATTGTATCTGAATAAAGACTTGTAATTAGGCCCAATCAGCTCCATTAAACAAAGGATCAGGTGGGCTAATTAAGTAATTGTTCCTCTGAAGGGGAAAAAAGAGCTCCAGGGCTGCAGAGCAGGCTGTACTGTAGTCAGAACAGATAGAGGATATAAGCTGTCTCTGTGCTAAGGGCTGTGAAATGGGGATGAGCTGCCAGGTTATCAAGGTCAATATGTGAAATACAGATAAAGCCAGAGGAAGCAAGCTTGTTTGAACTGTTTTAAATCAAAGTGAGATCAAATCCTGAATAAGAAACAGCAGTGTTGGTCACGTACCGCACACTTCATATAGACCGTGTAGTGCGTGTATTGTTTATTGAAGTAGTGTCTACTTCAAACGTCAAATGATGCAAGTAATTAATTGTGATAAACATTAGTTTATATAATTACATTTAATTGCAATTGCTTTATTTGCTCAAATTTGACCCTAAAGACTTTTTCTATTTAAAAAGCTGTGTACTTTGTTAAAGCTATATGCATGGACAAAATAAGCTGCATCAGAATATATTTACTAACTTTCATAATTCAACATGAATCTGAATATAAAATCAAGTCAATGCTGTATGAATATGAAATTAGAGTGAATGCAGCTCCAATTAGAGCACATCTGTCAGAGCAACAGTGCCTGAACATTGCTCTGATCTCATACGGCTATGTTACATATTATTTAGAGGGGGAACTGTATGCTTATCATTTTGCTATTACTTTTGCAAGTTTGCTCCTCGTTAACCTCATATATCCATAGCTGTCCAGTGAGCACTGTCCAGTGAGCACTGTCCAGTGTAGTCTGCCCCAAAATGCTATCATTAAAGACATTACTGATATTGCCGCATCAGCAGTTTTACTTGTAAATGAGACAAGGTGGTAAACAAAATTGACAGTAAGACAGCAACTGGACATAACTTTGGAGTAGAAATTGCCATTTTAAAGTGGTACTTGAAACAGAGGAATACAATTGTGAAGTCACAGCAACTGTTTGAGCAACAGGGCTTTACTCTGGAACTGTGGATGGATTACAAAAAGACTAGGAAAATGCATTTTGCGGCATTAATCATCTTAATGTATTATTAACCAGTTGACATTGACATCACCAATACTAACTATATAGTTTGTATATACAGCTGTATAGTGCAAGGACTGCACACTGTATGCATAGTAACTGTATTGTGCATGTGCTATATATTGCATGCATACTAACTGTACAGTACTGTATACTGCATGTACATTAAATGTGTAGTGCAGGTACTTCATACAGCATGTTCTGTACACTGCATGCATAATAACTGTATAGTGCATTAATGCATACTGCATGTGTAGTGCCATATAGTGCAGAACTAACTATATAATGCATGTTATTATAAATTAATGACTGTATACTGTATAATGATTCTAAATTGGCGCCATGACACCATTCCACACTAAACCACGGCTGTATTCTACCGTCTTTCTGAGGACCATTAGTGCTCTACCGTATCATTTACTTGTTTTATTCATGACGTTTTATTGCATTTGTATGGCTTGCACTCACAGATGTCGGAAAGCCACGTTCCCTGTGAACTGTCCATAATTCATTGTAGCTTATCTTACTGACAACTCCTTCCTTGGTGATGCAGAGGTGGATATTCAAATCTCATGCTAGATACAGAGTGAGAGCCCCTCTGTTCCCTAACTCTTATCACTGCTTTGCTGTCCTGCTGCTCAGCTGCTGATTTGGCACTGAGATTACCATCATGCTGTGTAGGTGTGTACACTCACAAATCTTCATCATTCACTAGATGGGATCTTCAAGGGTGTAAAATGTGAAATAGATGATAAATAATGTTCACTTATTTTTATTCTCTTCACTCATAGCCAGACTCTGACCTCCAGCATTCATACGGTCGTAGCTACTGTTCCAATACAGGAGCAGTCCACCAGTGCCAACTGCCACTCAATAAACTGACAAACTCAAGCAAGCGTGGCATGCATTCGCTGCAAACCCTACCAGCTCTCACAGCTGTGCAGAACAACAGGGTCAACCACTGTCCAAATCTTCTGCCACTATCTGCAAAGTTAGGAAATTACAGTGGAATAAACGTGCACCCTTACACTCCCCTTACATATACATATACTCACCGGCCACTTTATTAGCTATAATAGGAGGCTAATGGAGCAAAGCGTTGAGTGTCTACAGAGGGAGGAGGGTTGGTTTGGTGAGAGTTTCCACATAGACAGTATGATCCAGTGTGTGAGCCAGGCCTTCTCTATTACTGCGCTCTTAGAGGAGCTAAGCATCTAACAGATGGCATCGATGCAGCACACAGTATTGGTATTGGGCTAGTGTGAGCCGATACCAGTTTCGGGAATCTGAGAAAAAGAAAGGTATATACAATATATACACTCACTGGCCATTTTAATGTTCAATTGCTTGTTAACACAAATAGCTAATCAGCCAATCACATGGCTGCAACTCAAGTGCATTTAGGCATGTAGAGTTGGTCAAGACAACTTGCTAAAGTGCAGACAGAGCATCAGAACGGGGAAGAAAGGGGATTTAAGTGACTCTGAACGTGGCATGGTTGTTGTGTCCAGAGGGGCTGGTCTGAGTATTTCAGAAACTGCTGATCTACTGGGATTTTCACGCACAACCATCTCTAGGGTTTACAGAGAATGGTCCAAAAAAGAGAAAATATCCAGTGAGCGGCAGTTGTGTGGATGAAAATGTCTTGTTGACGTGAGAGGTGAGGAGAGAATGGGCAGACTGGTTCCAGATGATAGAAAGGCAACAGTAACTCAAATAACCACTTGTTACAACCAAGGAATGCAGAATACCATCTCTGAATGCACAACACGTTGAACCTTGAAGAAGATGGGCTACAGCAGCAGAAGACGACACTGGGTGGCACTCCTGTCAGCTAAGAACAGGAAACTGAGACTACAATTCACACAGGCTCACCGAAAATTGGACAATAGAAGATTGGAAAATTGTTGCCTGGTCTGACGAGTCTCGATTTCAGCTGCGACATTCAGATGGTCGGGTCAGAATTTGGCGTAAACAACATGAAAGCATGGATCCATCCTGCTTTATATCAACAGTTCAGGCTGGTGGTGGTGGCATAATGGTGTGGGGGATATTTTCTTGGCACACTTTGGGCCCCTTAGTACCAACTGAGTATCGTTTACATGCCGCAGCCTACCTGAGTATTGTTGCTGACCATGTCCATCCCTTTATGACCACAGTGTACCCATCTTCTGATGGCTACTTCCAGCAGGATAATGCACCATGTCACAAAGCTCATTTCATCTCAAACTGGTTTCTTGAACATGAAAGTGAGTTCACTGTACTCCAATGGCCTCCACAGTCACCAGATCTCAACCCATTAGAGCACCTTTGGGATGTGGTGGAACGGGAGATTCACATCATAGATGGGCAGCCGACAAATCTGCAGCAACTGTGTGATGCTGTCATGTCAATATGGACTAAAATCTCTGAGGAATGTTTCCAACACCTGGTTGAAAATATGCCACAAAGAATTAAGACATACATATATGTATTGCTAATTTGAAAATGCCTGTTGCTCTTTACACTGTGTATAATTTCATGATGAATGGACTAAAGGAAACAACTAAAGGAAAAATGACTAATTAAAAGTAAAGTAGGTAGGAAACTCTGGAATAAATATGGAATAAAACTTGAGAATACAGAATACAGAGGCACACAATGATAGGGCCAGAACAGTAGTAAGTACTAAGTAAGTAAGTACTAAGTACTCTACTTAGACAAATGGAATACATTTAGAGTAAGACTCAAACAGACATTTTATTGTCCGGTTGATCAACTAGACACTGGACAACACAACTCAAAACAGGACTGTCTGACCCATAACCAGACACATATGCCAAAATCATTACATACTTGCCTCAACCTGTGTCGAGTTGCCTCAAATACACTTGTTTATGTGATTCCTGACACTGTGTGACTGTAATATACAAAATTTGACAAAAGTACACTATGTGCTATAAGCAGTAGCATTAGCTGAAGCTTGAACTGTGTCCATATTTTATTGATTTTTATGGCAAACAATAGATCTTACAGTTTACCACATAAACAAAGTCCATTTGATATTACTTATCAACATCATGTGACTTGAGCCATGTGTATAAGTACTAATTACTTGTTTGCCACGTAGCTTCTAGTGGAGTGCAAGACTAAGAGGTAAAAACTCAAGTTAGCCTTTGCAGTGGTGCTAAACCTCATATGCCATACCTCTCCTCACTTAGTCTAACTACATAAAGTCTTTTTCCTGTGTTTAAAGCATATCTGATATGCTAAACTGAAGGGACAAGTAGGGCAGACGAGAGTGACCCCTGCAGAAACTCCAGCAGATTAAAGCACGCCTCGTGATCTCAGAGTGCTTCACCTGGGACGAAGAGACCTCTCATGCTCCTGATCCAGCTTAAACAAAAACTGCAGAATTCAGAAAAACTTCAGACAGAGAGACAGACAGGACAAGGACAAAAAGTACAAACACACACACACACACACACACACACACACACACACACACACACACACACACACAAATATATATAAATATATATATGTGTGTAGATAGACAGGTAAAACACACACAGATACACTGATCAAATGCTTGTTACATTAACTTACATTAATAATGCTTTTGCCTTCTCCTGTGAAGTTACTCTTTAATACAGTATACATACACACATACACTTTTATAATATAAAAGTGATTTTTAAACTTCAGACCACATCTCAATGAGGCCATTCCATTTTAGGATAACGTCTTGCCTGTTGATGCCCTTAGTGGCACTTTGTTGGCAATTAGCCAGTCAAAAAGACATGGCAGAGACTCTGCTGAATCCATCCCATACACCAGCCACTACTCTGAAGAAACACTGAAGTCCTTCAGCAGCATAAGGCATGTTAGCCCACAAGCGAAGGGAGGTTAAGAGGGTAAGAAACAGAGGCAAAGGTGGGGTGAGAAAGTGTAAACTAAGAGAAGCTCAGATTTCTTACCCTTTTTTAAAAAGATCATCTCCCACAAAAGACATATATGACATAGGATTTCAGCAGCTCATCGGTTCAGGGTCTCGTGCTATATTTTTCATTTCATAACCCTCCAAATGGTATCAGTGGGTGACAGGCTGGAATGCAGTCAGGCCATTTTAGCACCCAGAGTATTTTAATATGAAGCAATGCAGTTGTAATATGAGCAGAATGTGGTTTTACATTCTCTTTACATTGTCTAAGCAAGGCCTTCCCTGAAAAACACGCAGTCTGGATGGCAGCATATGTTGCCAAAACATGTATGTATCGTTCAGCATTAATGAAGCCTTCAAATATGCACACCATCCATGCTATGTGCACTGATGCACCCCTATACCATCATGAATATTGGCTTTTGAACTGTGCACTGATAACAAACTGAGTGGTCTTTAGGCTAGAGGACACAGTGTCCATGATTTCCAACCAGCTTAAATGTTGATTTGTCAGAGCACAGGACACTTTTCCACTTCCTCTCAGTCTATTTTAAATGAGCTCAGGCCCAGAGAAAGTGGCAGCGTTTCTGGATCCTGTTTATATAAGCTTTCTTCTTTGCGTTTTAGAGCTTTAAATTGCATTTGTGAATGCAGTGATGAACTGTTTTCACAAACAGCGGTTTTCAGAAGTGTTCCTAATCCCATGCAGTGATTTAGTGATTTCCACTAAAGATTATTTGCACATCAATAGCATGTTGTTTTTATTTACATTGTGCACAGCACAATCCCAACTTTTTTGGAAATGAGGTTGTATAAATAAAGGTGACTTCACTCGACTTCAGTAGAACTTTAATTGAGCCTGAAATTCTGATACAAATGGGAAAACAGACTGAAAATATAAGATTAAGAATCTGAAGCCAACTGTAGACTGATAATTCTGTCTGAATCTGACAGTATAAACCAGATCATACTCATTACACCTGAAACACGTCCAAACAACAGTAGTGTACAGGCATGGGCTATGAAATATCACTGTAGAAATTGCTTGAGGAAAGATTAAAAAAAAAAAAACACAGAAAATAACAGTTTCCATCACCCTGCATCTTTTTCATATTGTGTTTAAGGGGATTTTTGGTCATTTATGGATCAATCTAAAGGAGCTTTTTCCAAGATATTTCTGAACCCAACTGTGGCCTGAGAGAATTGTCCAAACATCATTGTACCCCAACAAAATTCTTGTCTGAATCCAACTGTAACCCAACAAAATTATATCCAAAACTCAATTGCAGCCTGACAAAACCTAGTTCGAACCCAACAGTGGCCTGATAAATGCCTGTCCAAACCCAACTATAGCCCGACAAATGTCTCTCCAGATACGACTGTTAAAATTTTGTCTTCTGTTTAAATCTTATGCCTGTTTCCCAAACATCTGTCTGAACCTGACTGTCACCTGACAGAATTCAGTCCAAACGTGATGGTGGTTTGACTAAATTGTACCCATATATACCTGCACCTACATACCTGATACAGTTCTGTCCAAATATCACTGTAGCCTGAGAAAATTCTGTCTGAATTCTACCTGAATCTAACCACCACCAACCAAAGACAGAATAAAACTCCACATTCTTACTGCACTTCTTATTTTGTGGCATCAATAACAACACTTATCAAATATTTAATAAACAAAACTGATAAACAGCCTAAATGTCAGCTATGCAAAATTAATTTCCACTTTAATTCAACGGACTAAATGCAGCCCAAGAAATGTTAAAGGTATAAGACACACCAATGGGCTGTGAGAAACCCTAATGCAAAACTGGACACAACCTGAGTCTGACAAGTATCTGAAATGATGTGGCTGATGTGAGCGGTCAGGTTCCATCAAGTTCAGACAAATATTTCAAGCTATAATCTCTGACACATATTACATAAGACAGGGACAGAAGTGACAAGGGCACAGTGTAATAAACACAACGACAGAGGAGTACACCAGAATCTTTCACGCCCTAATGTACCTGCGTGTCTGTGTCATGTCCGCTTAAAAGAGCACCCCTCTCTGGTCCAGACAACACACTCAGTCAGTGACCCCGGTTGCTATAAGGTGAGAGAGCGCAGAAAAAGGGCATAACAGTGCCCAGATGGAGAGAAGCAGAGATAAAGAGGTGAAGGAGAGCATGCACTGAAAGTGTGAAAACAGGCCCAGCAGCTGGGGCTGGGGGTGGCTGAAGTCAGGCTGCAGTGATTCATCACAGACATAAAGCGGCATTGCTGGAGGCAAAGGTGCAATGCATCCATCCGTTTTGCTGGCAGGGTGGGCAGGGCAGGGCTGTTAGATCAGGCTGTGTGGCCCTCAACAAGCCCACTCTGGCTGTGACCACAGATGGAGAGAGATTTCAGCATGTACAGAAATGGAAATTTTAATTTTAAGAATTTACTTGGTGCAAAGTTATTGTTGTGTGTACAGTGTTGCAGAAAAGTATTAGCTACATTTTACATATGTTTCTGTTATTATGTGACATTTAAAAAAAACAGTGCAGAGTCTAATATAGAATGTAAATTAAATGTAAAATGTAACTCATTATGTAACCAGAGGTGGGTAGTAACTAGTCACATATAGTTACAGTCACAGTAACATTTAAGTAAAATCTGATGGATTCTTTTTCTTATACTTAATTATATTTGTAAGTAATCTACTTTTTAGTGAAAGAATAATTCCAAGTTTTCAAATTTTCTGCAGAATTCAACAGTTAAGATATAAACAAAGTAATTCAGAGTGGTTTGAAGTGAAGAATATTTATCAATTAGTGTACTAATTAATAGTGTACTAGTGAAATTTCCTGACAGACTTCGTTACAGTGGCTAAGATAGGAACCAGGAGTGGTGTTGTCTACAACACAGATACAGGAATTTCATATACCATTCAAACCAGTGAACTGTGTCATCTGAGGTGACAGTAATGCTGAGTCCTAGGTAATGCTGATAATGGAAAACTAGTGGTTAAGGAAATAGTTTTTGTTAGCATCTATTTTGCTGTACAACATCCTGTATTTACCTCTTTCCCATGAATGAATTTAAAAAATATGTTTTAGTCCAAAAGCATATGTCAATTTTCAATTTAATTTCAGATTCTGAAAAATGATCAAAATTCCACTTTAATTACATTTTAGTCATTAACTTGAACTTATTTATTTATGTTTTGTGTTTAATTTCAGTGTTAGATTGGTTGGGTATCTGCATTGCTTTACGACAGGTCTCAGTTCTCAAATTTATTGCTTTACATGAGAGTGAATCAAAACAGAAGAATATAGCCTTGTAAACGTAAGTAGTTTTGTATTTGATTTTTATGTACTTGTACTCATGTTGGTTTTTAAAAAGGTACTTTTACATTGACTTGAGTCATTTCCTCAAAGAAGTATGGTACTTAAGTATTGGTTCAGATGACTTAGCTATGTTACAAAAGTGGATTAAGTCGTCTGAACCAATATCGTCAAAAAAATAGTTGCACCCAGAATGAAGTGTCAGATTGCAATGCTATTCAGAAGGAAGATAAAGGTTAGCAGAAACAATGAGTACTTAATTTTGTGTGATATGGACAATATTTACTGAGCTACACATACAGAAGTATGGTCTCTCAGTATGGCTACTGCAACATGCCAGATGACTTGGCCTGTTCCTGATGGTGTCCTGCAATAATCCATCCCATGCAGCTTAAATATTCTTACGCAGTTCCTGCAGATTTTGCGGTACAGGCGGAGTGTTGATGGCGCATCCAATAGCATCCCACACATTTTCAATTGGGGATGGGTACA
Organism: Pygocentrus nattereri; assembly: GCF_015220715.1. Classification (NCBI taxonomy): domain Eukaryota; kingdom Metazoa; phylum Chordata; class Actinopteri; order Characiformes; family Serrasalmidae; genus Pygocentrus; species Pygocentrus nattereri. The sequence goes on along the minus strand of NC_051217.1, from coordinate 6,573,780 downwards.
GATTTGGCGATGCAACTGGCCATGGCATAGTATCTGTGTCTTCAAAGCAAGCTCTTGAGACGGCAGCAGTATGCGGATGGAATAGCGCACCACAGTGTGAGTTCAATAAGGGTACGGCCACTGGACCTCATTAACATAATGTTGGGCTTTCAAGGGCCACTGGACCTCATTAACATAATGTTGGGCTTTCAAGGGCCACTGGACCTCATTAACATAATGTTGGGCTTTCAAGGGCCACTGGACCTCATTAACATAACTTTGGGCTTTCAAAGTGCCTGTAATGAAGACCAAAGGTGATCTGGCATCATACAAAATTGCACCCCACACTATGACACCAGACTTCTGAACGTGTGACGCATGACAACAAACCATTCATCTTGGCGCTGACCATGATGCCTCCACACACAGATTCATTGGTCATCTCCACCAAGACAAAAGCAGGACTCATCACTGAAGGTGACCCACTGCCATTCTATGTCACTCCATTACAGTGTCGCACGACACCATTGCAGTCTTTGGTGATGTTGACATAGTGTCATCGTAACAGTCTGAGTGCATGTAGTCCTGCGTCATGCAACCATCTGCCAATGGTGTTGCCACAAACAGCATGACTCATGGAGTGTTTTACTGCTTGCTGAATATCCGCATTCATGGCTGTTGGGTCACTCCGCAATCTATCAGTTCTCCCACTCCGTGGCTGGTGTAGGTCTCCCAGATCCTTCATGTTGCCGGTGTGTGCCTTCTTATATCCACTGCCACCAACAGCGCGCTATGGTAATATCCGCGCAACTGGTATGGCGCGCAATACGTCTATAAAACCATCCTGCTTCCCAGAGCCATATAATGCGACACCACACAAACTTGCTTGCAAAGGATACTACCAACACAACAGCATGAGTCAGAATGCAAAGCATGCACAAAAGGACAAGCTTATATAGTCAGGTACAGCGATAAGGCCCGTCCTTGCTTATGTCACATTCACGGCACATTCATGATGTCAAACCTACCCACCAAATTTCATTTCTGTCGGTTGATTCCTTCTGGGTGCAACAATTTCTCTGACAGGGAGTGTAATTACACAATGATGTAATTACATTTATATAATAAGAAAAAAAAATTGTTGCAACTCTGGAATTCTAAAGATATAGAAGATAAGGAAATGACGTCATTGGTAATTAGCAGAGATAGAAGGTCAATGTTATGATAGGAGAAATGACAGGTTTGTTTGTTAATTATAGAAATTCTAAATAAGGGTTTGGAAAGTGACTTTGATCTCACTCTTTCTCTCTCACGTGCTCTTGCTCTCGCTCTCTCCCCTTTGAGGCAAGTTAGTACAGGGTGCAATGGAGCCTAGAGGAGTTCAGAATCTCCCACTGTCAGCTGTTTACTCATTAGACACACATTGAGCATCCTGGGCAGGCGCACACGCACAAAGAAGCTTTTCATTCACACTTGTCATTGGTCTCCTGTTACTGAGCTGTCAGCTTTCTCACCCTTATGGTACAAGGACAATAAATGGTCCAAGGTCATCCTGTACACACTAATGAAAGAGCAGTTCACACCAGGAAACAGAAAGATTTTAGAAAATTGCAAAGAATTAGCTGGCACTAAGCCTCTATTATCAGCGAGTACAGACTGACCTCATCATGCAATCAAACTGCCTTCATCTCTCCCTATTTAGCAGAGTCATTACCAATATGGGTCTGTCAATTCCTGTTAATGGCCCCTGTAACCACACAAGCATAATACAAAAATCAATGTCTGAATACTCAGGCGCAGTGCTGTTACTTTTTCCTGCAATTCCTGTTATTTGCTCAGTGTATCTGATTCCATATTTCCATTCCACAGCATGGGGGTCATGGATTGAGTCGAGTCTCTGCCATTACTGTTTCTATAATAGACACTTTGTTTGTTTGTGTACTGACAGAGCTTAAAGCTTAAAGTGAGTAAAGGACTGCTGAGTGGAGACCTGAAGTAGAAAAGAACCAGCACACAAACTGTACCGCTCCAGTACTTTTACTGGACAAACCACAGCTGTCCTCTGACAGTCCAGCACATGATCAGTGTAGAGCAGAAAAAGCCTTTTATCTCTCAGCTAATGAAATACTGTACGTGTGATCTGCTCATCTGCCTTTGATGGATGCTACAGCCAGCTTTTAATGGGCCCAGAGAGAGAGAGAGAGAGAGAGAGAGAGAGAGAGAGAGAGAGAGAGAAGGATGAAAGAAAAAGACAGACAGGAAGGAAAGAAAGGAAGAAAAAAGACAGACAGGAAGAAAGGATGAAAGGAAAAGAAAGGCTTCCTGAGCCTCACCTCATGTCCAGCACCCGTAGTGGCACTGCCATGTGACGTGAGGGCTCAGGTGCTCGTGCTGCCCTTAACAAGTGCCAATTCATGCTATTTTGCAACAGCAAAAATGTGCGCTGTGCACTATAGTATATTTGACATACGACGTTATGTCTATATAACCATAATAAGCTATTCAAGAGAAGCTAATAATTTTTTAATGCAGGTGTTTTGAAAGAAACGAACAAATAAACAATGAAAGAAAAAGAAAACAGAACCAGTAGACAAGAGAAAGAGAAGCTACATGAAATACAGCTCAGTCGGGGTCCAGACAGTGTGCAGTGTCTACTCCAGTGGTAAGAAGCAGTTGCCATGCTGATAGTGTCTCCTTGTCATTGTTGGAGACATGCTGTCATGCTGTTCTCTTCAGCTGTGTGAAAGAGAGCAGTGCAGAAGCCGTCCACTCTGGACCAGCCTGTGCATTGCTGAGCACTCACTAGCTCTGATGCCAATGTCATTTTTAATGAGGCAGCCAGGGACAGAGGTCCAGAGACTCTTAGGCCTGTTCTAATCAACTCGCAGTGTCTGGAAGCCCATGCAACATGATAAGTGCTGTCCAGAGCCTCTAACCTCTGAAGTCATCCTGCGCTTTAACTCAGCCCAGTGAGGTCTGAGCGGCAGTCCATCAATGAGAGCAGTGAAGTGACCTAGATGAGCCACATAAGACCCTGGAGGCCAAAGTTTGCTAAACAGCACTCTCATCAATTATCCATCTGTGTGCCATCACTGAGCTGTCACATCGACAATCTGTCAGAATGAGGAGAGAGAGAGAGAGAGAGAGAGAGAGAGAGAGAGAGAGAGAGAGAGAGAGAGAGGGGAGGAGGAGAAGGAGGAGGAGGAAGAAGAAGAAGACGAAGAAGAAGACAAAGAAGAAGACGAAGAAGAACAGAGCAGTACTGAAGGTTAGAGTAATACTTTTCTCTAGCCAACTTGCTGTGGTATCTGTACCCCCTAAGTGGAGTGATAGATTTTCTCACTGCTACACAATATTCTTGGGCTCTGGAAGCTGTTACCGCAGTTCAAGAAAATTGCTTTTACCAATTAGGCAGCTTGAAAGTGATTTATTCCTTTGTTGACTTCTGAGCTTTCCTTTTTAAGACTAATGTTCTTGTTTTGTGTGTTTGTGTTGGGGCCCGTGGTCTGATGACACATTTAAGAGGCAGGTAGAAGAATGTAAGCTTCTATGTCTAAAAGTTTGGAGACACCCCTTCTCATTAGTAAATTCAGCTACTTTAAGATGCACTCATTGCTAACATAGAGATTCAATTACACAACTTAAATAAATGCCTAAGAAATATACTGCCAACAGGATGAGATACTCTGAAGCAGCCGTGCATAAGCCTACGGTCACCATACTTGGGGAGCAGTAGAACGTTGTGACAGAGCACCATCCAATACCTTCAGGTTAAGTTGGAGTTTGGGATCCAGAACTGATCATCCATGCGCTGTGCACATGACAACGCTACTAATTAACTGGGACACTACATTCAGCATTCAAGCCTTAAGAGAGATAAAATGAATATGATGGTCTTTATGGTTTTCTGAAAAGAACTGTCAAAAATCACGTCATTCAGCCCTATATTCAACACTGCAATTTGATCAAAGACTAGGTCTAACCTATGTGCAGGAAACTGGCTATAGTGTAGCTGAAATATACCAGGACTAAGAAACAGATACTGTAGACATTTTGAGGTCCACTAAGCCAGAAAAAATTATATGCAATATATGGAAAAAAACCGCAATGATTTTCATAGCACAGTGACATAGCACAGGGTATAAAGTGAAACAGGTTGCATTAAGTTTCAGTTGAGAGGTATTTTGCTAGAAACAAAAGCATCCTTAACAGTTCCAAAAAGGAAACGTTCATCTGAAATCTCTGTGACCACACCACTGCCATAGGATGCCACATTTGCCACAATTCAGTTTGTGAAATTTCTGCCCTGCTAGATCTGCCTTGGTCAACTGTAAGTGCTGCTATTGTGAGATGATGGTATCTACAAACAACAACAGCTCACCCACAAAGCCATAGACCATGCAAACTCACAGAGCAGGGCCTCCAAGGTGTTGAGCACGGTTCTTTAATTCTAGTGAAGGGTAATGATAATGCTACAGCATACACAGACATATTGGACAATTATATGCTTCCGATTTTGTGGAAACAGTTGGGGGAAGGCCCTTTCCTGTTCCAGCATACCTGTGCATCCCACAAGCACACTCTAAAATCTTGTAGAAAGCCTTCCCAGAAGAGTAGAGGCTGTTAAAGCTAAAAAGGAGGGGTTGGGGGTTATAACCACCCAAGGTTTTGGAATGGAATGTCCAACAAGCTCAAATAGGAGTGATGGTCAGGTGTCCACATACTTTTATGTGGACACCTACAGACTAACATATAGCAAAATTCCATAGCTTGCATATGTATGACTATGTCCGTTTCAATTCAAGGTCTGACAGTTTTCAAAACTTATTTTTTATAGTCAAGTCAAGAGGCTTTTATTGTCATTCCATCTACGTACAAGTACACAGTGGAATTAAATTACGTTCCTCCAGGAACAACTCAGTGCAATATGGAACAAAAACTAAAAAGTGCAAATGTGTAGTGTACCAACAAAAAAATTAAGCTAGAAAGAATAAATAAATGAAAAGATAAATGAAACAGACATTAGACACAGTAAACAGACAGGACAGTGCAGCACCGACACAGCACTCATTCTGGACATGAGGTAGTGAGAATAAAGTTCAGAGATATTAAAATGCTGTGATCTGTGAGCCACACAGTCAGATGACATACATAAACACAGCAGTTACTGAGGTAGAAAAACCTCAGTAAAACAGTGTAAACACAGTGTTAGCAGCAATGTTCCAGATAGTGCAAGTAGAGCATCAAAAGAGTTGTGTGTGTATGGGGCGGGAGTTAGTTCAATCCTTGTGAGTTTAAAAACCTGATTGCTTGAGGAATAAAGCTGTTGCAGAGTCTGGCAGTGGTGGCACGGATGCTCCGGTACCTTCTGCCAGACAGCAGCAGTGAAAAAAGTCCATCTGAGGGATGGATGGGGTCGTCTACAATGCTAGTGGCTTTCCGGATACAACGTGTAGTGTAGATGTCCATGATGGAGGGGAGAGAGACCCCAATGATCTTCTCAGCTGTCCTCACTATACGCTAAAGGGTCTTGCGGTCTGAGGCGGTGCAATTCCCAAACCAAGCGATGATGCAGCTGCTCAGGATGCTCTCCACAGTCCCCCTGTAGAACATGGTGAGGATGGGAGCGGGGGGGGGTGAGCCTTCTTCAGTCTCCGCAGGAAGTAAAGGCGCTGCAGGGCTCTCTTCTCTATGGAGTTGGTGTTGAGGGACCAGGTGAGGTTCTCTGTGATGTGGACACCGAGGAACCTGGTGCTGCTGAAGATTTACACATCAAAGCCAGTGACGTTCAGTGGGGGGTGGTCACCTCACCCTCTTCAGAAGTGAACAACCATCTCCTTAGTTTTCTCTACATTCAGAGATGGGTTGTTGGCTCCATACCAGTCCGTTAGCCGCTGCACCTCCTCTCTGTGTGCTGACTCGTCATTCTTGCTGATCAGACCCACCACTGTCGTGTCATCAGCAAACTTGATGATGTGATTTGAGCTGTACTTTGCAGTACAGTCGTGAGTCAGTAGAGTGAACGGCAGTGGACTGAGCAAACAGCCCTGAGGGGCACCGGTGCTCAGTGTGGTGGTGCTGGAGATGTTATTGCTTATCCTGACTAACTGAGGTCTCTCAGACAGGAAATCCAGGATCCAGTTACAGAGGGAAGTATTCGGGTCCAGCACAAACAAGCTCAAATACATTAGAAAACCATGCATGCACTTTATAATCCAAATGCAAAATATGAACTATTTTTATTAAATTGGAAAAAGAAGAGTGAGTGAAAGAAGCAAAGGATTATGGGATCGTGACCCTGGTGAGAGAGACAGGGCACACACACAGCTCTCCAAAGCTTTCTCTAAAGCTCTGTGTACTTGGCCCTTCAGTGGCCTCACACCTGTAATGGAACACTGACTGACCCGCCAGACCTCTACATGGGCCATTTGCCTGAGGCAGAGTTAGCGCTGCTGATCTCACACTACACTGCAGATTAAGACTTCAGAGACACCACTGCGACTGGACCTAGCACTTGGTCAAACATCAATCCATGTATTAATAAATGCTGCCAACAAAATAACAGCAGGCAGAGACCAAGTCAGAGAGCAACTCAGCAATGAGCTGAGTCTCCACTGCATTAATGCACAATCCACATGAATCACTCAGCACCCAAAAATACCCCAAAAAGTGTGTGCACATCAGTGGAAAACGCTCAGGGCCTCCTAGGCCTTCAGAAAAGCCATAATGATTTCTGCAAAATAAGAAGCGCAAAGTTATGACTGTTTTTAGTTCCTTTCTATTTAAAAAGAATCACCATGGTTAAACTCTGCAAGTATTATAGTAATGCTCTTATTTCATCGTTGACATTTTGGCTGGATATATGTAAGAATATTTGTCAATTAAGTTCACATCTACTTTAGCCATGTTTTCCAAAACATTTACTTATTTGCAGTGATTTACTCAAACATGTTATTTGGGAATGTCCTCACACTCTTTGTTGATAGCAGTAGCTTATATTCTTGGTTTTAAAATATTAATTTAATAATTCTTTTAAATAAATAATGCATAATTTAATATATATAGTACCATTCAGCTGTTATGCTGCAGATAAATGGATAGAACAATTCTAATATGCATAAAATGATTATATTAAATTACTAAGCTGTATGACTTTGAAAATTCATTTATAATATTTTTTAACCATTTAATACTTTCTTGTTCATAAGATTCTTAAAATATTTAACAAACATTAAAGATGGGCGAACAGGTGTAATATTTATTACAGCATGTAAATAACAGAAATTATTACAATGGCAAGTGACTTGAGTTGTCTGAGTTAACTCAGGAGTGTCAAACTGGGTTTCTTCCAGGTTACCGCTCTGCAGAAATTTGCACTTTCCCTTTTCTTATAAAGGGCTTGCTAATTAGCCAAGTTACATTACATTACATTTACGGCATTTGGCTGACGCTCTTGTTCAGAGTGACTTACAATTTGATCATTTTACACAGGTAGGTGAAGGCAGTGTTAGGAGTCTTGCCCAAGGACTCTTATTAGTATAGTGTAGGGTGTTTGCCCAGGTGGGGACTGAACCCCAGTAGAAGGCAGAGGTGTTAACCGCTACACTATCCCAACCTCCACAAGTTGAATCACAAGTGTTTATCGGGGCAGAGTACTATACTCTGCAGAGCTGTGACCCCATAGGAAGTTTCATATTCATGAGTTAGCTTTTTGTACCCTCCGTTTTCTACTCAGTTAAGGGTTAAAAATAGTACTGTGAATTGTTTAGTAACTACTGTAAACTATTGAGTGACGACATTGAATCATTTACTAAATACAATGAAACTGATATAGGAGTTGTATAGTGATTAGACTGCTGACAGTTCGTTAGAATTTAATGGGATAATCAAGCCTTCTGAATGGGAGAGTCAGGTGGATCTGATTAGTGCGGCAATAAAACTGTGCAGGATAATAACGTAGAACAAAAATGAACAATAAGTTGATTGTACTCTATTGGCACAGACATTTAGTCAAATCGCTATTACATAAAAAAAAAAAGTTCATGTTAGTGAACAACACAGTTAGTGTTGTTTCCAAACTTTTGGCTTGTAGTTTGTGTGCACAGGGTAGAGAATCAGTTTGGGAAATGCATGAGATAGGTTTGTGGAGAATGGAAAAGGAGGAGATTGGTTTTTTTGAGTCTGCTCATCTCACCTGCACCTTCAGGAAAGAATGGCACTGAAATTATAGCCCGTGTGCACACACACCATGAAAAATCACCAGGCTATAGGAGGGTTCTTTCATATATTTGGTATAAGTTTGCAATTTCTCAAGCAGCCAGCCAGCTTTTGTTTTTTTATGGAGATGGTGTCACTTGGCTGAACATACTAATTGAAATATTATCTACCGTGATTATAAACACACACACACAGAGACAGAGGTATGGTAATGGACGCAACTGAAGGGCTCCTTGCTCCCGTCTCCGAGTGGTCACACCTGATCGGTCATGCTGCAGCACTGTGAGACACAGATAACACTGCAGTTCTCGCACTGCTGGGACATCACAGTGCCCCTGCTGAGCATGCTCATTGCATCTCCTCTTACTTCACTGCTTCTGCTGTGCTTGATAGTGGAGACAAACCACGCTGTTAACATTCAAAACGGAACTACCCTTTGTGACCAGTAGAGGGCTCTTTCCTGTGGACTGTCCTTCAGCAATGCAGATTCTGAAGTTTGTGAATAGGGCACCGACATTGACTGGTTGACATAACACAGCTGTTGAACACAAACAAGACGTGTTCATGTTCACTCACTCTGTTTCCTGCTGCTTAGTTATAAACTGTTCCTATGCATTCATCATCATAAGACAACTCCCCATAAGACACCTTAACAATCATAAAGAGCAGCGCCTCATGTCTGATATTCTATATTCTTGTTGATGTGTTTATGTGTGTGAACGAGTCTGTTTACAGTACCGTCAGGTGCAGGAGATATTTCTCACCTGGACACCTTAAAGTGAACATCTTCGGAAAACAAAAATTTTCTTGCTTTTTTAAAATAATGGTGTGATGCAAAATAGAACCAGGCTCATTTACAAAGATCAGTCTTCAAGGCAGAGTAACACAAACATGCTGTTGAACTCTAAGGGATGAAGAGAAGTTGAAAAAATGGTCGAGTAAACCAATGAATTACAACTATTTTTGGCACATAAAAGCACACAAATGGTGTATGTGGACCCCAGGAAAATGTAGGACGTGTAGGACATGTAGGATCTTTTAAGCCAAAAAGGAAGACAATCCAATACAAAATGGCCATAAAAAAATTAATTAAATTAATTAATTAAAACCATAAAAAATAGTGGTCTCGGTCTCATCTTGGCCCCTTATGAGCAGTCGAGTACCATGTCTCTGTCAGAGGTAATTAGAAACTGAACTTTTTACTATTATTATTTAATATCAACAAAATCTTCAAACAGAATAAAACATGCAGTACTTCATGTGTCTCACAGTACTCTGCTGTGGGTCTGCCATGAGCCTGATTCATTCCTGACACTGCAGTAGATACAGCATGTCAGAATTAAGAACTGAACAGAATTACCAAACATATCCACTGAGAATACAGAATTAACTGCTCTCCATTCTCAACACTTCACTTGCAAAAGCCTTGAGTTCAGCAGAAACACCAATGCTATGAGTGTCCCATGCAATTCTACTGTTAAGTTTATTTAATTCAAGTGAGAGCTAAAATATTTATTAGATGCTGTGTGTATTTATACCACTACAGTGATAATAATTTAAGATCATCAACAGTAGTAGTAGTAGCAACAGGAGACTTGGTAAGCACAGATTAAGATGCACTTAAATAAGTGCACATACTGACTTAAATTTCATACTTGGCAAAAATATGGGATTTATAATATTTCATATTTATTATTACTGGCAATGTATGATGGCGATGAATTTACAATGAACCACAAAAGAATTTTATGTACTTCCCCCATTTCTTTTTTATTTTTATATTGTAGGGAAAAAAATCTTAACCTGGTCTTGGCCTTGTCTCGGTCTCCCCACTCAAAGAATCCAGGTCTTGACTCACCTCTAGTGCCCTTTACAACATTAGCCCATAGCTCTCCTCCTTTTGGACAGTCCTTGCTTTTGGCTCAATTTATCTGCTTATCTCTTAAGTCCAGAGTTACAACTGTCGTTTTGCTGTGCCGTTAAAGTTACAGAATTAATTAATTAATCAATTATTTTTACATTCTATATTAATAAGTTCAAATAAGTTCAATATCTAAATATAGGGAGATTCACTTGAAAGAGGCCCCGAATATTCTGTTGAATATCATACTTTGATGTATGTGTAAACGATTGCACTACATGCGATGCTGGAAGTGATCTTCCATTTTTGGCAGACACTTGAAGGGGTTCGGGGATATGCACTTCCAAGTTGCAAACGGGGGTTAAACGTCACAATGGCTGTCCGGTGCCTACCTCATCACTCCAATGCAGAGGCATCCCGGCTTGTTTAAAGCTCAACATACTGAGAAGCTCATTGCACATTGTTTTGTTTAGCTTGCTTCGTCTTAGTGAGAGTTATTACAGAATGCTCAGGGCCTCTTTTGAGCGAATCTCCCTGTATATTCAACTTAAGAAAATGACAAAAATATTTAACTAAATGTAGAGGATGTTCTTTCTTTATGCCAAATAACATTGTATACACAATAATTTGCCCATTTTAAATCATAATAAAATATGTCTTAGAATTACTCCTAGGCTACATATGTGCTATTAAAGAACCTGCACTTTTGACAAAACGTCCCTGCTTGGGTCAGTTAATGAAATGTCTAAAGCATTATAAGTATTGTATTGTAAGTATTGTAAATAATTATAAAATAATTATAACTTGCAACATGCAATTGTTACCTCTGCCATTCTCACTTCTAAGGGTTAACTAAGAAACCCTGCTTTGTGGAAGACCCCACCCACCCCCCCACCCTCTGGTCTATTTGTAGTATATTGCTGGTGGGAGATGGTGTATGAATAGAGAGGTCTCAGATTGCCTGTACTCAACAGAGGGAGGCATTCTGGACCCACCCCACTTCCCTCCCTATATATACATAGTAGCTAATGCTGGAATAGAGGCTGTGGAGCTAGAGGCCCTGCAGGCTGCAGTCCAGGCATTTAGGCTGTATACAGGGACAGGCTGGAAACCAGCAACTCGGACTACTTCCTCAAAGCAACAGAGCCAGGAAATGAAACACACAAGATACTATCAACTCAGGACTTTACAGATACACTCGGGGCACAAGCATGGGCACACACACACATATGCACAGTTCATCAGTCCCAAATGCATACACACATAAAAACAATACTGCTCCGCACAATGACACACACACAGCTCCAAACGTACACATGTAGAAGCTGATCTTGATCCCCACACACACACACACACAGACACACACACACACACACAAACAAAATGTCTGTATATATGCACATATATGTATATGTATATATGCATATCTCAACAACTAAATATAATAATTTCACTGTTTAGTGTGCCTACACTTTGCCTTTTTCCACTCTTTCCATGAGTTTTTCAAAGAAATCTGCAGGGACATTTTACACACCTTGGGACAAAAGTTCTCTCAGTAACGGCTTAATTCATTCATTTTCTAAGCCGCTTCTTGACAACTAAATATCTTTTCCAAGCCTTGAGCGTTGAGTATTATTCCACTGTGTGAAGACAAAACAGAAACACCTTTGGATTTTTTCAGATCTGAAGCAAAGGTGGTTCTTGAATTACTGTTTATCTAATGGGGCAGTGTTGGTCTACCAGGCCCTGCACAGTTGGTAGAAGTCCCATTTTCTCTTCAACATTTATATTTTTTTGAATTCCAGCTGTAAACAATTTCTTTTTCTGTTCAGTTATTGTTCTTTGACTTTCCTTTTCCTTCTTCATGTGAATTAACTTGGTCAGAATATCTTCTAAAAAAAAAAAAAAAAAAAAAAAAAAAAAAAAAAAAAAAAAAAAAAAAAAAAAAATACTACTTAATGAACGGTATGACTGGAAACAAAAGAAATGAAGGGTGGTTACTTACATATGCACAGAACTGTACGCAGTGTAAAAGCTGACCACAGCCACACAAGTACACACAATATCAATCCCAAATCTACACACAGTGTACCAACTGATCCTGAACACCCCCGCCCCAGCTACACACACACAGGCAGGGCCACAAACAACCACACACACACACATACACACACAGATGCTATTCAAATCAACAGTGCAGACAGACACGCATACAGCGCCAATGGCATGATGTAGCAAACTGAGAAAAATCGTACAAACACTAAGACCAGAACTTTGACTTCCGCAGTCCAATCAATCAGCACGACAGGTAAATTAGGCTGCTGCCTGATTCCACACTCCACTCTCTAATTATTCCTATATTACACAATTTCATCATCCCATCTCCCTCCCAGGCAGTGGACTCATAAAAAGCTGACTTAGATTGAGCCTCCTGCTGCACACAGAGAAAAGCCAATCAGCTGGAGCCTGAATTCACTATAAATCATCACTATACTAAAATGACCCCACACGAACTTGGCTGCCCTTTCCCGAACGAGTCTCAGCCAGCAGTTGCAACACATTCACACTCTAAACACAGAACACAAGAGCTGACTGGCCGCAGGCAACCAGTCACACTCTTTCTCAGGCTGCTGTAATGCCCCAGAGATAACGGCTGAGTCAGCCAAACTCGATCACAAACGGATGGCCTTCTGTACAGCTTTATACACCAGCTCCCACTGTGGTATCAAATGTACATGACCTGAGACAGGACATTAACTTGAATAGAGCTTGACCGAAACCAAGCTGGACAGCCATACTAATTCTGAGGCCTTGTGGGAGTAGTATATAAACAAATATTCTGTTAGTGAAAGAAATGTTATGCAAGCATAGAAATCTGCTGAATTATTCATAGTGCTCTTCAGTTCTGTATTAGAGGTACTTCCAACAAATCAGGACAATAATAACAGACATAAAAAAATAAAAGGCTGCAGATGTGTTTTCCTGAGCAACATAAGAAGATTACATTGCCAAACCTCATGCTATATAAGAGGAATTACACTGATTTGACTTCATTTCCACAAAATGTAGTTCTTTCTATGATGGGCACACGTGCACACGCATGCACATGCACTTTTTAAGCCACACATCCTTCTGGGTCACGGGGGGGAGCCGGAGCCCATCCCAGCAGTCATTTAGTGGCAGGCTTATCTATAATGTGAATATAGCCAAACAAACATCTTTCAAAACTATCAGGAATCAGTGTATTCATAACAATTTCATGTAACAATTTCATGTAATGAGGGTAGCTTATAGAAACATTCAACACTTTCAATTCCTTTCACCACCACTGTAAACAATCCTGATTCAGAAAGTTTATCTAAAACGGTAATTCGTACAGCAATTTACCCTCTGAATGGCTCACATATAAACAATTTAAACTATGCAGAGAGTGAAGAAACAGTGAAAAAATACAGTGTAATTTTCTTTCAATCCAATAAATAACTGGATTTATTGCAAATCTCACTGGGTCATTTGGATGTTGTAAATTCTGCAACTTCTCAAAGGTTTTGACTGCAGTATTATCATTAAATACTGACCCAAATATTAAATCCATAACTTGCTGCATAAAATTACTGTAATTTCAAACAGACTGTGAGATCATAGAGAGTGTTTACAAGCAAAAACACGAGTCAAGATGAATATAGAAGAATGACTAAGGGCAAGAGTGAAATGAAATAGCTGAGATCAGATGAGGGAGAAGGCCTTCAATAACACCATACTCAGTGCCATGGCACCCTCTTTTGGTAAAACTAGAGCATTCAAAAGCAATGCAAAATAACAAGGAGGAAGGTCTGATAGACCTCTGTGTTTCCAGTGAACGGTGAATAGATGTTCATTTGTTGGATGGATGATTGAATTGAATACTTTGTTATACTGACAAAAAGTAAAGAATTGACTTTCATTTCACTCAAATGTGAAAAAACATGATTTCCATATGAAAACAATATATTACATCAACACAATGTCTTTCAGTTCACTTTCTTTCAATGCATTTTATTCAGTGTACCTCTGCTGTGGTGCTGTTTGTGTATGTAGTATAATAATGGGCTAATTTCATGACCTGTAGGAGATAACATATGATGTGCTAGTGTGTAGGGAATACAATGTAACAAACCTCATTACCTGTGATGCGGTGTTGTTTTGTGCTGACCCGGTTGGTACTCTGGATGGCACAGCAGAGGTGCAGCATTGCTAACATGGTTAGAATCATCACCACACTCTGCAGAAGTAAGGTCAACTCAAACTGCTTCCCAATCCTGAAGAGAAACAACACAAACGGTACATATGGTGCATTATTACCATCAAACATCACATACCACTGTGATTTCCACTGCACTTCAACAACTCTAAGTCTCACTGTACTCAAAACAGATTCATAAAAAGAGTAGCAATGTATCATCACTACCCCAGTGAAAATCAGAATAGTGTGACAAAGAGTATTCGAATACATCATTAAATTAAAATGCAATTAAAGGGGAATTCCACCCACTTTTCAAAATTTCTGGATAAAACAATGATTAAAATTTAAACAACTTCATTCAGAGAGTTTGGAGTCTGGAGAGTCAAATCTATATACATGAATACATGAAATAGTTACGAATGCGCTAAGTCACTGTTTAGAGTTCTGGGAAAATTTTGGCCTCAAATTTATTGTTAAAATTCATTTATAGTGGAGAGGTACAAGCAGAGTGCTCTAGGGTCACAAGATACAACTTTATTTTCAGATTTACCACCAACTCAGGAGATCATTGGTTCACTGGTTGTTTTGGATAGCAAATAAAACTGCTAGCTATATTTGCGCTGTAGACATCATGACCCCAGTTCCAGTCACCGCCACAATAAATAAATCACTGTCTGTATGCTTCCCTACAATGAACCTTTTCACATCAAACCACTCTGAATGACTTTGTTTATATCTGAATTACAGAATTATACTTTGAGTTTTGAAAAACTGATGGAATTTCCATTTAAGAGCACCTGTTTTTGTTTGATTCTAAACAGGGACAATACACACCAATCAGTATCACTGTTTAACATGCCAGATGTAGCCAAATGAATCATTTTCGTCTGCTGTCCCTGGGCATGTGTAGAAATCACAACAAGGTTTCCATTCCAGAAGAAGAATGATGTTAAATTAGTATTACAAGTGCACCAAAGTACATAAAAGAGCACATAAAATAGGCTCATCCTACATATCACACAAGAAAATACCAGTTTTGGTTAGTTTTCAAACATATAATATGATTAAACGTTATGTTTCATTGTCCAGTGACCATTTTTTAAATTGACTTATGAATCATGTTATGCGCAAAATAAAAATGCAAACTGACCAAAAGCACTTTCCTTACTGACCGTCACCTCTTGTATGTAATCGCCCTAGTTGACCTACACATGATTTCTATGCCCAGAGCCCAGATGCCTTCCTCCCGTACTCACCAGAAGAAAATGCGCAGTATGTTGGCGATGAGAAGGACCAGGCAGACGCGAGTGGAGAATCCCTCGGTGTTGCCGGTGCGCTGGATCTCCTGGTACTGAGGAACGTAAGGCAAGGCCCCCCCAAACACCATCACACAAGAGGCCAGCCAGGACAGCACAGTCCATGAGCTCTCCACGTCCTCGTCCAGCTCAGACTCCATGACTGAGGCCTCACACTGTCGCCACTGCTGCTGCACTCATACACTGTGCTGAGACATCACACTGCAGCTTAGCTTAGGTTTCTCATACGAGGACAGACTTCAAGAACAATATGTATACAGGACAGGCTGATCTGTTGGCTCAGTCATACTTTTATGACTACTTTTAGAATGCATGACTGTGGTTATAGAGCAGAAACCGGTAGAACAGAATACGTGTGTATGTGTGTATATGTACACTAGCATTGACTAGCATTAAGTTTTAAATCATTCATCATTTTAATCATTTGTGTTATTTTATTCCATAATAATTTTTACAGTGTATATTGACATTATTTATTTATAGTCATTTCTTGATCACATTTCAAACCATCCTGGATGAATTATATTTAAACTTTATTCTCAATGTTTTACAGTTTTCTCAGTCATTAACTAGCTTTGAAAAAATCTGTGAAGTTGTTGTGCTGTAGGATCATAAAAGAATAATTTGATACATTTAGCACTTTTTTTATTGAAATCTTTATTCTAAACTTTTGAACACCCGTGTTTGCGTATATCAACAGTGTTTTAATAAAATGTCCCACTGCCCTTTAAATTGTGCGAAAAAATATAAGGATGATTGAACCAACAGATGTTTCAAATGTTCAAAAAGTACTCACAACAAAATATTGTCGCATTGACTTCAATTAAAACTTAAGTCCTTTTTTTCTTCTACTGTAAAGGGACCATTTTGGAAAGGCCAGAATTTATTTTGATGGTAACAAGATGTCCAAAATTCACAAGGAAGCCTGGTATTATTTGTTGTTTTCAACCAATATCTAGGTCGCCTAATCAACACTTCATTATGAGAAATCAAGTGTGCTGGTGCTAAAATTTAACAAATGTGTGTGATGGCTGGGGGCTTCAAGGAGACAACTAGAAGCAACCTTTGTGCTTCAAACTTGGTTTAAAGATATGAACTACTGTTGAAAACCAGAATTTCTTATGTTTTTACTGTATTTACATTTGTTTGCATCTATTCTAATGATGTTTTAACAAGGGAAAACAACTTACTGCCAAGAGTGGTTTTAAATAATGTGCTTAAGTGATTTAGACTAATTAAGACGATTAAAATGTTTTAAATGTGCCTTTGGAATGATGAATGGGGCTGTGGCTGATTCTGTGATTCTGAAATGACACAGAAGGCTGAATAACATCAGCACTTACGTTATGACGAAACTAGTTTCCACAATGCCTTGTTTTTCAAAACTTATGATCAAATCATGTCAAAAGAGAAAATCTGACAAAAAACACTATAAACAGGTAATGATAATAAATAATGTATTATTTAATAAATTCTTCTTGATCCCAAAATACTCACAATATTCAATTTAGTGCCTAAAAATAGTTTGGTGTCTAGTTTATAATATTTAAGTCTACATTATTACAGTGTAGAAAAGCTTTAATTGGAAATGTGTATAGGTAGCATGAAATTTTATAAAAGAACAACAACAACAACAACAACAAACAACAACACTAAATTCAAGTGTTATTTTCAGACAATACTTACATCTGAATGTAAAAAATTCCCAGCATTAGTTATTCAGAACTGCTTTCCACCTTGTTGTGTATCCAGAACATTAAACTGCAACTGCACATGTACTCACTACGTGACCTCAAACAGGACTAATTAACGCCATGGGGTTCCTAACATTCACATTCTGTGAACCTGAGGCTGTCAGTGTATGAGGCACTTGACTGTGTATAATTGTGCTTTAGTATTCTGAAATGCTGACAGATAAAAGAAGTGTGACCATATGCTCACATTGGGATGCATCAACAATTTGAAAAAGCCGAATTCTGCGCTGCCTCCCACAACTTCCTCATTTATTATGAAACTTTTCCTCATCTGAAAGGAACAGCGTCAGCTTTCCTCGTCTGAAAACGCAAAAGGCAAAACACACATGCCCAAACCTGCCGATTAACCAGCGTTAGCCCTGCGGAGCATAGTTCTGTTCTAGCACTGATGTCTGACAAAACAGAGAATTTATCATCAAAACTTGCCACTTCAACCACCGGCCCTGTTTGTAGGCTAGATAAGACAGCAAGCCTGCACTTACAAAGCAATGCTCCAAGAGATAAGCTCCTCTGCTCCTCTCTCACTGTCTGGCCAAACAGATGTTTCTCCAAGACAATGTCCCCAGTCATGAGCTCTGGAACATACAGGATACAAAGATTCCAAAATAGTTATAGTGTCTTATTTTAGTTTACTATGAATACTGTTACAACAAACTTCAAGTGTATTTTCATGGACACCGTTCATGGGCTAAAAAGAATGCAGTGACCACTGAGGACGCATGTATGTATGCAGCCAAGTGGTCTTTTGTGTAAAATACACTTCAGCTATTAAAAAAAAATAAACAAAAATCTAAAAGCATAACCAATAGTATCATATACTTACAGGTTGGGGTGAAACCGAATAGAAGTATTGGAAATACATAATCAGAATACAGATTAAGTAACTGTATTGAGTCCAAGTAACATTTTGGAAAGACAGTAAAAACACCTTTAGAATACTATATAGAGATGGAATGAAAAAGCCTTCTAAAGCCTGAGTAGAGTGATAAATTATTAATTACAGTTATTAATCTGAGTCTCGTCTGTACAGGAAATGTTCAAGAAGAACAAGCTGAGCTTTGGTGTTGCCCTGGACTTGTGCATGTGTTCCATGGCAAATTGCATAGATGTCAATCACTTCAAATCACATGGCTACTCACAGTGTCGTTACATTAATGAGACTTTATTATATGGATATAGCAAAACATTGGCGTATGTCATGAAAGGGCAGTGGGAGCAGCAGTAGAATGAGGCAGGAGATAAGAGTCAAAATAATGTTGAGAAGTGTTCATTTCTGTTTTCATTTGAATAATTATGTTTTTTCAGGAAACATATCAGAACTGCCAACCACTCACAGTGAGGAAAAGTGTGAATCAAATAATTACAACAGAGTTTTTCCCATTCAGTTTATCAGTATGTACTGTAAATGTATTCTGGACAACATTTGTGTGTTGTAATGGAATACGGTACATCTAGGATGGCATATTCAGTTTTCAGCCATCACTGCTTTTGCAAATTATTTTGCATCTGTGGTTGCACCACATCCTACGACTGCACTCTAGTCAGCAAAAGTTTGACAAAGTGGTGATCACTGAAATGCTACTCGGGTCCATTTATCAACATTTTATTGCATTAAGGAAAAAGGTGTTTTGAGATGAGCTGCATGCGGCCTATTTTACAATAACTGTGTAGCTCCATTCAGGGCTGACTATTTCCAACACATGCTTGCCTTCTCAGCCCAGAGATCAGGAAAGTCCAGAGATTAAAACCAACAAACAAACAAACAAAACACCCCACATAATTAAATGGTCATTCAGAGTGGCTTGGGAGAAATGCTTTGTTCTAGAGAAACCTGTGAATTCAGATCTGTTCACAGTGGTGGTGATAGGAACCAGACGTCCACCTCTAAAAGCTCCCTCACATAGGGTTATCCCCTGAAATGGAAATCAGCCCTTGACTGCCTGATGTCTGACACGTTGCTTTATGACAGTTTTGTGATTCAACTTTGGTTTAAGTAAATAAAAATGAATATGAGTAAGTAAAATGGCTCCATGTGTGTTGTAAACACTGGGACCCCTGGTTTCCATCACCATCACTGTAAAGAGATCAGAGTTTGCAAGTTTCTCTACAATTTAATGAGTTCACACCAAAACGTGCAGAAAGACTGCTTTTAATTCAAGGACCGAATTATTCAGCAATGTGGAAAAGAAGGGTGGAGTTCCCCTTTAAAGTTCCAGCGGCTCTCTGCGTTGTTTTGAAAGGGAGATGAAGCTCTTCTCGAGAAGAACACAAGGAGGCCAAGCTAATCTCAGCACTAACCTCAATCTAAGAATAGCTCAGTCAAATCCTCCAAAGGACGACACGACTGCATATTCAGCAGTGAGTGAAATACGGAGTCCAGCATTGTCTGTCAGCTGCCTGTTGATCAGGAGATAAAAACGTCTCCACACTCGGAGATGTCCTTCTCGTTCAGTGTCGCCACACTCGCTCTCGTACCACTTCGAATTGCTCCGGAGTTAGCTAACCTACAGTTTACACTACAGTTTACTTTTCCGGACTTTATCCGCTTCACAGCAGTGAAGAGCGGACTGTAAAACATCGGAATCCGCCTGCATGTCGAGAGGAAACCGAATGGACAGCACGTTGACTTTAACGCCTCACCAAAGCCCTGTGTACTGCACTCTATACACCAGTCCACAGTGTGTCGATACAGGGGTAAATCCACAGGTCTGTATCTATTAAGCACTGTTACTTAATGTTGTGACGCAGAATGAAAGCAGCACATATATTTTTCACACTTTCCCTGAAGGTTACGACCAGAAGTAAGTTTAGCTCTTACCTCCATTGCCATGAAGACTGGTGTGCACTTCAGATACGTCAGTGTGGTCTCATATGGGCATATTGCATTATTACCGTAGACCACAGTCGCTGCTGAAGGGCTGTGACTGAGAAAAGGCCTGTTCAGTGACAGGAAGACAGAAAGGGTAACTAACACATTAAGTTAACGTACACATTAACTCAGGAAAAGGCATGAATAAATGTTTTCCCAAAATGAAAGCCCAGATAGGTGCAGACCTCACACCCCCCAACTAAATACCCAGGTCAGCCGTCATAGGCCAAGCTATAGACTGCTTTACAACTGCACCTCACTGAATTTTCAAGTATGTGTTGTTTTATGTCCTCTTCTACTGCCGTGTAATTCATGTATGCATTTAATTATGTGTTTATAAGTAACAAGACGTACGTCGCAAGAGTTTCTGTTTCCTCCACTCGTCTGCCCCTGTCCTTCTCTGTCCACAACTTGGACATATGTCCTAATTCTCCATGTTAAGTATGTTAGTAAAGCTGCAGTACTGAAGAACAGCGGTGGAAAAAACTCGATGTTTCTGTTTGGCTGAGGGCTGTTTGTGACCACACCCCCAAACAGCTCCACGAACACGCCCACTGATAACATGAGAACCTTGGCTGTGACATTTCTGTATTTTAATAAAAATCACTTTTTCCACAGAAAATATATTTTTTTAAAATCTCAAACTCAAATGCTGGCAACCCCCTCAGTGACCTGTTTCGCTGGAGATAGCTCCTTTTCTGAACTTTCGATTTTCCATATAAGGAACTTTGTCCCTTGGAAACGCTCAGGCTGTTCTCCCCCTGCTCACTCGTGAGTTTCTAGCTAGACGAAAGCTCGGAGGGATTTGGGACACAGCCACCATGTGGTTGAATTTGCTGCTAACACGGGATTTCTTGCCGAGCTATCGCGAGAGTGCCAACTACAAAGCTCCGCAATTTGGTCAAGAGCTGATTATTGTGGACCCGAAATTTGGCTGTACATTGCGCTTGTATCTCAGTTAGTCGTTAAAGACCTATCGTCTTTTTAGCATTTCACAGTCATTTCAAGTAATAACTATGGCGGAAACAGATCCTAAATCGGTACAGGACCTCACGGGAGTGGTAAGTCTCAAAACATCAGTTTGCTAAGCTAAGCTAGCGGCAGGCCTGGTGCTAGGCTAAAGCTAGGTGAGGTCAGTCAGCAATAAGTGAGATTCAGCCTGTTCACGTAGTAAATTACAGCAAATACACTGCAGTGTCATCTTTAGTCTAGACCAGTAAACATTTTCCAGAGCCCCTAGTTTGATCCGGTGACACGAAACCCGTGCTCAGCTGACCAGAGCCGCTCAGTTTGCTAACTCAATACACTGGGATGGCTCCCACTTTGCATTCAGCCCCTTTAGCTGATATAGTTTGCATAATGCCTGCATCTCAAACTCTGTTGTTGTGGTTTCTGCTGTTCCTCATATGCTTTGTCCTCTGACAGGTGCAGACGTTGCTGCAGCAGATGCAGGACAAATTCCAGACCATGTCAGACCAAATCATCGGGAGAAATATCCTACTCTGTCATTACTGCAGCAGTGAGCTACACTAAGGAGAAAACTGATACACAAGGCTGTTTTTACAGGGAACCACGAGTTAATGTGATTACATGGCTTTTTCCAGCTGAGGTGTTACATTTGGAGAAGTACAATCGGTTACTTTTATTCATTTTAGTATGATGCAATAATATTACAAATTTAATTCACATTGAATTAAAAACAACATTTCGAAAGAATATTGAATACATTTTGTGTTTTAGAGCTGCAAAAGATGAGAATAGTGTGTTTAAAAAGACTCAAACATAAATTGTTTGGAATTGGTTATGTAAAAGCGATACTTCATGTCTAAAATAACTCTTCAGAAATCTTGTGTAAGTCACAAAACCTTTAATGAAGTTCCTCACCAGTCACATTATTATAGAAAGCAATATACATTCACACAGAACTACAGGTACCATTTTCACATTTAATAGTAACTATGAGCTGTGCCCTGGTAAAAAACCCAGTTTAATCAGTTAGTCTGTCAGTCAGTCCCGATATAGAAAATGTAACCTGATTATATGAGCGGTGCATTGATACCCGGGTACAGAAGGCAAGCAAAGATATAGAACTCGGATCATTTTGTTTGTAGATACTACCCAGTATTTAGTATTGTTTAATATAAAACTAAAAATGCAGATTTTGTGTGTTATAGCTCCAACAGGTGATGGTATACCTAAAAGACAGCAGTCTAGGTGGTGCATGTATGTATACAGGTCTTAAAGACATTATTTATGTTTAAACAACAACAAAAAAAGAGGCACCTGTCTGACTGGTAGTCTTATCCTGGAGTCATTTCCCAACATGCTGCTAAATCATGCCCAGCCTTGTCCTGTTCACACCATCACTAGACTTGTAGCACCACGCCTAACTACACAAGAGTTTGGATCTGTATATGTAATTATTGTACACAGAATCTTGTTCATTTAAGAGGTAATAGCTCTAAAAACAACTAACGTCTGAAGAAAACGTGCTTACCCTTTGCTAGTAGTTCAATATGTGGATTGTATGAGAGGAGAGGATACTGGGGCAAAATCTGCCTTGTGCTCCCTCGGTCTTCCTTAACAAGAGTCACTTGATGAGATGAGCACGCGCATCGACGACCTGGAGAAGAACATCGCTGACCTGATGACTCAGGCTGGTGTGGAGGAGGTAGAAGGAGAAAACAAGGCCAAAGAAGGCGAGGCCTCTTAGTGAAGGTACAAATGTAGTGAACTTGAATTAGTGAATTAAATAATAACTTTTTTTATATAGAAATAGTAATTTAAAAAATAAAAGCTAAAATAAAGATAAAAAAATAGTAATACAGTAAATGTGTGATGTAATTTGTCAAGCCATTACAGATTTCCATGCTCTTAAATTATGTATTTTCTTAAACAGGTTGCCAAGTAACAAGGGACTTTCCTCATGAGCAGTAAACACCCCCCCCCCTCCCCCCAGTGGTGACTGATCTGATTGTGTTATTATATAGTTCTTTTTATACTGAGTCATAATAATGCTGCTTCCTGATAGTGCAACTTTTGCTTTAACTTTTTGTTCTTTGACACATTACAAATAACTTTTTAAATACACTTAAAGTCCAGCCAATTCACATGGGTGAAGTCTTTGTTACTGTAAAATGAGCACTACCTGTGTGCTAACTAGACAATATTCCAATTTCCACTGAATTTATGCTATTAAATGGTTTCATACAAAAACAGCTAGCTTGCTTTCCTTTGTCATATTGGATCAAACCAGCTGGTACTGTACGAGTGCTAATCTTTTCCTGAAGCTGCGTTATTCCTACTATAAAGAATTTCCCGTTTGTCTGCAAAGACACGTGGTCACAAACAAATAAGTCACTAGATAGGAATGCAAACAAATGTAACACGCAAGATCTGTAAATATGAAAATATGCGCTGTCATATGTAAATGTATGGAAACATGGTCAAATTACACGTTTTGTTGATTTAAAAATAAGTTAAGACATCTTTAGTGAATAAGTAGTTTCTATTTATTTGCTGAGTAACATTTTGGAACAAAAAACATACTATATTTAATAATTGTGTATTAAAATGTGTAGGAGTGTGTTCACTGTGTAGGATGCATACATATTGTCATTTAGAAAGTTAAAATGTGTAATTTGACCAGGGGCACACTAACGTTTGCATACAACTGTATGCAAAACAGAGACAATGGTCACCTTTATCAGTGTTTACATAAACTTCTTTCCACTGTAATAACTACTCAGAGGGCAGGGAGGCCAGGCATACTGATGCTCATGGCAACTAGGCCCCATTAATGGGGGCCCCTCACATAGATACTGACAAAATTGTACATCTGACTCAGAAAAATCCACTTTCTAAACAACATACCTCACCATCAAAACCACACAGACAGTCCTGAATTCTATTCGTCTGCCTCTTATGCATCATGAATCTCATCCATGGTAACTGTTTTAAAACAGTAAAAAAATCCTTCGCAACCTGCAACATGATATTCATTATTATTCATCATTCTGAAATATTACCAGATCAAAATCTCCCTTCAAATAACGTCACTCCTGTCAGCACAAAACCTTGTATCTTTAGAATGGGAACTTTACAAGACAAGGAAAAAAAAGACTAACTTGTAATAAAGGTTAAATGCAATATGATTATTTCCAAATAATTTTGGACCTTTTCTATAGGTCTGTTCATCAATAAATTTAAGCACAATGTAAAGTTTAACAAATTACATTCTAATTCTTATAATAATTAATTGTAATTTCTGTAGAGCGGCCCATTAATTTTGCTCTAGGCCCCAAAAGATCCAATTTATGCTGTCTCCTTCCCATAACATTGTGTTGTAAGGTCTCAAATGTTATACACATTATTGCACAACTACTACAAATCCCTGACTACTTGAGCACCTTATAAGAGTAAGACAAGTAGAGTTGTAGAGTGAGAAAACAGGTTAGACAAGGACTCATTTGCGCATACATTTATTTGAGTTTCTTGTAAAAAGTGTTGAAAGACTTGATATTAAAAGAATGTGTTAAAGTGCCCACAGCATTTTTCAACAGTCATAGCTGCACAACTCAACAGTTTTACCTTAAAACTTACGTATAAAAGAACTTGACATAATGGTTTAATATGAATGGGTTAAAGGAGGATCTGGGGTTAAAACACAAAGTCTGGTTCAGTCATGTCAATGGCCCAGGCAAATTTATCTCTTAGGGTCTTGTTGTAGACTTTATCCAGTGGCACCTCCATGTTCTTACACCTACAATACAGTAAACAAAAGAAATGAAGGCAAATATGTTTCCTCCGTTTTCAAGGTTGAATTGTTTGAACCACTGTTATAACTGTTTGTGTGTTATAGTCTCACCAAGCTACGCTGATGCGTGGGTCCAGGTAGTTTAGTTTGGAGGTGCTCAGGGCAATCTGCTTGTTCTCTTCTCGGTCTGTAGCCTGAACCTCCATCTTCAGCAGCTGCTCCTCACAGCGCTGCACTGTCTTCTTCTTCTTTTCCAACATGCTACACACAAACACACAGACATTTAATCCTTGTTCCTCCAGTATTTCTGTGGGGTGCAAGAATCTGAATGGGGTGGGTGTGGGGTGCAAGAATTAGTGAAGATAACTTACACAAGCAGCTTGCTGTCTGAACTTCCTTTAGCCTCTTTCTTGGCTAGTTTCAATTCTTTTTTAGCCAGCTCCAGCTGCTCTTTCCTACTCTCAATCTAGAAAGATAGACACAGAGAACCACAAAGCAACACATCCTTTATTTCCATCCCAAAAACCCACAAAAGACCTGTACAATAAAACACAGACAGTAGAAGGCATACAGATCCTGCAAGGAGCCTTAGCAGAAGAGCTTATACTTAGTTTGATGAAGTGCAGTGATGGGGAGCAATAATCACCGTAAATATTCCCAATTAATGTTCTCAATAAAGAGCAGTATAAAGCGTACTTAGTGTTTCTGTTGACGCACTCCTCATTCATTAAGTCTAGTCATGCAGGCTCCCGTTTACTGACCTTAGCCTGCAGGCTGGCCATGGACTGCTCAAAGGTTTTTGGCGGCGCCCGCTGATGGTTACATAGAACTGCAACCGCACGGTTCGCCCGGTTGTAGGAGAGCAGCTTCTCAGCCACGTTATCTGATGCTAGATATGAAAAAGAGAGAAAGAGATGAAATGGTAAAGCAGATGAAAAAGGTGAAGATAAAGCTGAAGTCAAAATGCCACATTTATGCATAAGCAGCTCTGGGCTTATGTTATTAATCATAGTACATTAGAAAACAAGATTTTTTTTTCTCCTCTTACCACCACTTTATCTTGGTCTTATATTCTACATTTCAGATCACTAGATCACTATTTCAGGACAAAACCTTGTATATCCAATATGGGAAGTTTATAGGTTTTATATCTAAATTTAAGAGCTTAACACACTGGCTGCTGCTCCTGCTGCTGCACAGACTCAAAGTACCTAACTATAACCAGTTCTTTACCTGTTTTTCCCCATTTATGTATTTTAATATTTTATACCAACACTTTTTGCTATCTGGTGTCGACCAGAGGAGGATGGGTTCCCCTTTTGAGTCTTGGTTCCTCCCAAGGTTTAGGGTTCTTCCTCTTGCTCTTAGGGAGATTTTCCTTGCCACTGTTGCCACTGGCTTGCTCACTGGGGCTTGAACCTGGATTTTTTTGTAAAGCTGCTTTGTGACAACACCTGTTGTAGAAAGTGCTATTTAAATAAACTTTAACTTGACCTGACTTTGACTGCCAAGGTCTACAGACACGCTGCAATGATGCAACAGTCCCCTTAACTGATCACTCAACCAAACTGACCCACCAGCAAAATTAAAGTAATTACATGTACCTCAGATGAGTTAAGATAATTTCCCCATTGTTTCAACTGAAGTACATAATACAGCAACTGAAGTTGTTAACACTTACATCCCTGCCATCTGCTACTTGCATGCTCACACACACACAAAAACACAAACCACCCGTGGGTTGAGCCCTTGCTGCGTGTGTAGTTGATTTAATTATGGCTTATAGCAGATACAGTAAACTGATTTACTCTTAGCTGCAACGCATGAAGACAGACATCTCTCACACTCACACACACCCTGCAAAGAGTGCAACACTGGCACAGCAGACAGTAGCGGCAAATATTGGCTAAAAACTGTGCACAGCATGATCACAGGCATGCAAAGCATGATATAATTGTGCAAACATGCAAGCACACACAAATACAGGCACAGACTACAGACTTAAGTGATGGATGTGTGAAGCATATAGCCTGCTGGGAGGAGCTGAGTCGGTCAGCGCTGAGACATATGCTCCTGTGGACTCCACTCCAGTCAATAATGAAATAGCTTATTTTTCACAAGCAGACACTTGAGAAGGTTATTACAGGACAATTGGGTAATCAACCACAGGAAAATGATGAGGGACGGCTTCCCCTCAAAAGACAAGGTACAGTACAAAGTACAAAGCCAGCAAAAGAGCCTGTCTTGAACACGCCCCTGTCCCAACTTCTTTGGAACGTGTTGCAGGCATCAAATTCAAAATGAGTGAATATTTGTAAAAACCAATAAAGTTTATCCGTTTGAACATTAAATATCTTGTCTTTGTAGTGTATTCAACTGAATATAGGTTGAAAAGGATTTGCAAATCATCGTATTCTGTTTTTATTAATGTTTTACACAACGTCCCAACTTCAGTGGAATTGGGGTTGTATATATATATATATATACACACACACACACACACACACACACACATTATGTGTATATT
The DNA here is from genome assembly GCF_015220715.1 of Pygocentrus nattereri. NCBI lineage: Eukaryota > Metazoa > Chordata > Actinopteri > Characiformes > Serrasalmidae > Pygocentrus > Pygocentrus nattereri. Next base: position 6,546,279 of record NC_051217.1, on the reverse strand, counting down.
ATATAAATTATATTATTAAGCTTATCCATTTGAACATTAAATATCTTGTCTTTGTAGTGTATTCAACTGAATATATGTTGAAAAGGATTTGCAAATCATCGTATTCTGTTTTTATTTGTTTTACACAACTTCCCAACTTCATTGGAATTGGGGTTGTAAATAAAATTCACCTTTAATACTATTACCATAAGAAAGATAAGAAGACCGCTGAAGCGCCCAATAAAGCATTATGTAAACACACGGAAAGAATTAGAGAAAGAAGAAAGAAAGAAAGAAAGAAAGAAAGAAAGAAAAAGAAATAGAGATACTCACAATTGCTGAGCCCTTTTAGCTGCTGCTGCAGTGTGATGGAGGCGTTGTATGTCCTAAAAACCTTGGCAGTCAGACCAGGCATTAGAGAAGTCAGATGCTTATTTAACATGTTTGTCTGGGCAGAAAACAGAACACAGAAAATAATGTTATTTAACCTATACAGACAAACCCATACATGACCATCTTTTCATCAAAATTCTCATTTCACTAGATGGCACTGTTGTCTTTAGAAAGAAAAAAAGGTCTTCAGTATGTCGAAAGAGAGGAAAAATAATTGTCAACTACACTGGCTAGAATTTAGAAAATGGTTTAAAAAAAACTTGCAAACTCATTTGATTTAATCAAACTGATATCTGATTTGTTATTTATTGTACTCTAGAGGAGCAGAACATTTTGATATTGCTGGACTACTTGCTAAAATAACTACATTGTATTCATTTACTGCATTTGAAACGTTCTACAAATGTGTCACATTGCTCTGTAATGTTATTCCAGGTGTTGCTGGTTGAATTTTCTACATTTTATAAATGTTTGTATCAGTATTGGAAGTAAGAATATCAGATACTGATGATGAAAAATATTGGGTATCAGCAGCAGCCCACAATACCCACATCAGTCCATTGCTAGAGGAAAACACAGGTTTTAAAAGCATTAGTTAACATATAAAGAGATCTGAGAGAGCATAAGTGTGGTCTCGATGTACAGAAGGGAAGAAACATAGCCATTAATCCAGGAACTACACAGCGATGTTTTACCATCCTAGAGAAGAAACCATGTGTAAAAGGATTACCATTCAGAAACACCGCCCATTACCGCACAACTGCAGGTATAACCACAACACAGCACACCAATTCCCATCAGCTGCATACAGTCAACACAACCAACAACCACACCACAGCAAACAAAACATAAAGCATCACTGACCGGCTTTACTTCCCTTCTGTTTTCATGGCTTCAGCCTCGCCTTGCAGTCCACCCTACCAAGGTTAACTTTAATATATTCAGGCCATTAATGACACTGTAGATTTTTAGCTTTGATCTGAACGTATTTTTGCAAATATGAGCTGTAATAGGCTGGCAGAACATCTGCACCAACTGCTGTGGCTGTCTCCAATGAAGCCTGACTAATTCTGTATGTCCATACACTGTTGACTCTCACTTTGAGCCTTCCAGCATATGGACATTTTTTTTACCCGGTCTGCTGATCAGTCCAATTAGGTAAATACAAGATATTCCAAAAAAAAAAATTCGAGTGCTTTTCCAAACCCACTAGCGTTCCACACAAGATGCTTTTGGATTGGCAAAGTTTGCCATACTGAGGTCAAATTGGATTGGTGTAGACTGTGACTGATGTTCCATAAGCCTGGATGATCCACAAGCACTGAGGAATGAAAAGAAACCTAAAACCTGGTGACCAATATTAAATGGCCAATGCCACAGGATACAGTCAGGAAGGCAGATACAGTCCGTTAACACTGTTTCAAAAGGTACCATTCACTCCCGTTCATGCAGTCCATATATGAAACTACCCAGCAAAAGCAACCAACATTGGTTCGGTGCTTATGTGACACCACAAAACCAATACATCTATCTTTCTAATCAGCCTTGTGCAATCTAGCCCCACACATTTACAATGAAGTTATAAGGAGTTTTACAGCAAAGAGTGCTTTTCAAAGGAGGCACAATTTTGGGCAGCCATTAAGAAAAGGCACAGACACAAGCAGCCTGTTTAATGCAAGTGGGTTAGAGTAAGGTTGGAAAATTGTCATGTAGAAATGAACTAGGACAGATTTTGGCACATTAACCAACACAAATGTCATAAGCAGACCTCAGCAATGATAAAATACAAGGAAAAACAAAGAATATAGGCCCTTAAATTTTGTTATTGTGTGCACAGAAAAAAAATAAATAAAAATTACACTGTTATGACGGTGGTCTGGCCAGCTGGGGGCTGAAGTATGCGCAATTGTTCACACAAAACAAACAGGACACAATTATGTTCACACCAAGTCAAACTGAGACTGTTTATACCACTGGTGAATGTACACTTTGGGGAGCCTATTAAGTGCAGTGTGCCATCACACTGGTCTGCATTCCAAATGAAAATGGGTGCGATGCTCTGAAAGCATCTAAACATTAATGACACCAGCTGTTTTCTCACAGGTTGATCACCAACACAAACGCACTCAAATTACCTGAAGCCTAACACATACGTCTTACACTCACACCACAGGAGACAGACGTGAAATACACTTCACATGAAGCCGAGTGAGTGAGTGAGTGAGTGAGTGAGTTTCTGTAGTATGTTGAACAATTACGATAGCACATTCATATTCGTATTCACATAACATGAAATGCTATGCAAATGCCATTCAACACTGCCAGTGACTTTCGTTCTAGCAGAAAGCTACCCTATCCCCACTGACTCAGCCAGACTCGCACTGTGCAAAATTCAGAAACATTCACTTATTTAATTTCCAGTCAAAATGGCAATTAGGTTTCAAGATGACATTCATTTTTTAGAAGATGTTTGAGGAAATTAGAACACCCCAGCATAAGGAAGCGAAAGGTCAAAGGAAAATAAGTTTCCAAGAGTGCTCCTGAGTGGCGCATCCTTCTAAGCGTTGACCCTACCACCAGAAGGTCATGAAGTTTGATGTCTGGTAATGCTACAGCCATCTAGAGCCTAGAGTACAAGAGAGCACAAGTGGCTTCGCTCAGCTGTCCAAAGACATTGTGTTAGCGGTAGTTTGAAAAGATACAGTGGCTTGCTTCACTGGTCTCAAAGGAAGCCTGTAGCTTTTGACCTTCAAGCATTAGTGGAATTGTGTATTTAAGGGAGTCCTCACTAGGGGATGGAATTGGATACATCTAAATTGGGGAGAAAACTGGGGGGAAAAAAAAAAAAAAAAAAAGTTTCCAAAACTGCAGTTCAAAAGATGATTAAAGATTAAAGAAAATGGGACTTTCATGTACGACAATCATGTAAGATAATACAGACCACCAAAACTGTCTTCATGTAAACAGTATTTAAAGCTCTTATTAGTGGAAAACAAAGCTTTAGAGCTGAGAAAAATAGGTGTTTCTGTCCATCTTCCACTGAGAGAAGACAACTCAATGGATGTGTAGCTGTCAAGAAGATATTACTAAGAAAAGGGGGGGGGCACAGAATTGTACTCTGAAAACAGACATCTGAGATGTGGAGTAAGGTTTTATGGACTAAAGAGTTTACATTTGTAATGGGAATTGTTTGGACTGTGAGAAGCAGAAAATGCTACCAACTTCTAAGACTGAACTTTGGAGTTGTTTACAAAAAGCAAGGAAAAATATCCTTGCAAATTTCTCTAAAAAGCTGAACGTGAGTTGCGAAAGAAAAGAAGCTGTAATAAAAGCAACAGCTGGATGCAGTAAATGCTGAAAATGATATTTAGCTGTTGAGGCATCTGAGTAAATTCCTTTTAAAGGTTTTATTCTCCTTTCTTTAACCATTGATCTCCTGGGATTTTCATGCACACCAGTCTCGAGTTTACTCAGAATGGTGCAATAAAGAAAAAACATCCAGTGAGTGACAGTTCTGTGGACAGAAGTGCCCTGTTAGAGCAAGAGGTCAATGGAGAATGGTCAGGCTAAGTCTGAATCTCAATTTCTGCTGAGGCACAGAGATGGCAGAGTCAGAATCTGGCACCAACGGCATGAACTGATGGATGTAACCTGCCTTGCGTCAACAGTCCAGGCTGGTAGAGGTGATGTAATTGTATGGAGAATGTTTTCTTGGCACATTTTGGGTCTGTTAACAATCAATTAAGCATCACTTGAATGCCACGTATTTATTGTTGCTGACCATGTGCATCCATGATAATGCACCATGTCACAAAACAAGTCATTTCAAACTTGTTTCATGAGCATGACAATGAATTCAATGTTCTTTCATTGGTCTTCCCAGTCACTGGATCTGAATCCAACAGAACACTTTTGGGATACAGTAGAATAAGAGATTTGCAGCATGATAATGCTCCTGAAAATCTGCAGGAATTGCATGACACAGTCATATCAACATGGACTAGAATCAGAAAGGAATGTTTCCAACATCTTTTAAAATCCATGCTGATAGTTCTTTGATAGAAACCAGCCAAGAAACAACAGAACAGACCCTGAAAATAATTGTGATTCCTATTCCATATGTGGTCTAATGACTGAGATAAGCCATTCTTTTTTAAATATCATTGTTAATACTCTCAAAAGCTGAGATTCTGCACTTTGACTTCACATTTCTATCATTTTATTTCAACTCTCTAAAGTGCTAGAGGATGAAAAAGCACAAATAAAAGATTCTTCCACAGTCTGATTATTTAGAGACTATAGTACAAGAGGTATTTGTCCTAGTCATGAACTAGCCTATGTTGGGTTAAGGTATTTGGCCATTTGCCCATTTCCATGGATGGAGAAATAAGCATAGCAGCAGTACTCTGATGCAGACATGCACATTCACATACAGAGTAGCATGAAATACGATTTGCAGTAACATTTGCAGGCCTATGTGGCAGAGGCCAGACCCTGTAAGCTGTGCTTTCTCTTTCTCCTTCACTTGGGCCTTCACAGTGTCAAAAGAGCAGCATGGAGCACAAATATCATCTACCTGCACTTCCGCCTACGATTACCAAACTGGCCTGCCTCTTTATCTTTCTCTCCTTCTCTCTCTCCTTCATTCTCTTTCTCTATCTGCACATTCTGTATCTCTGCCAGTCAGGCCAGGCTTCAAGAGATAAAACACCCACTCACAATCAGCTTTAACACACAGTCCATGTCAGGTCAGACACATGACCTCAAGCTTGCCAATAAATCTGCTGGCACTGGGTAGGGGAATCATGGAGATTTTACAGAGAGATACTGGGGGACGGGAAAAAAAAAATCCTTACACCAAAAAGCAAAACTTTTAGACTCTAAATTTACTGTTGGTTTTCCTGTTAAGTATGGTAATAAAGATTAAATACTATTAAAAATAACAAAAACATAGTACTAAGTTATTCAATAGTTACTACGACGAACATGGTTTGTATATATGAAAGTGAGAAACCATCGTGTTGGCCCAGATACAGGCCTTTACAACTTAAAAGTGAATTCCACCAAATTTTACAAAATGTTTGCATTAAGACATAAAGAAAAAAAATATGTGAACAAAAATCATTAACATTGGTGGTGATAGGAACCAGATTTCCAAAGCATGTAATGCCTCTAAAAGCTTCCTCACAGAAAGTTATTATATGAAACGGTTATAGATGCGCTGTCTGATGCCTTGGGCATTGTTTTATTATACCTTTGAGAAGGTTTTGACTGTAATTTTTGTAAGGTTTTGACTGTAAATGTCTTTTTTTTTTTTTTAAATACATTCAAAAAGAAAACTTTTCTTAGAGATTCCACTACTTTACCACACATTACATTATAAACATTACATACAAAAACTCAGAAGACACAAGTCCACTGGTCATTTTGGAAAGTTAATAACATGGTCACATTTGGTAGACATCTCAGCTCATGATTTCTATCACCACTACTGTAAAGAAAATCTGAGTCAGTAAGTTTTTCTGCAATGAACCACTTCCCATTTTTCCATCTCAGTGATTGAACTATGCAGAAATTTTGGAAGAAATGGAATGAAATTCCCTTTAAGCTTAGGATCAGGCACGGCAATTTAATTTTTAATGGTATAGTCAGAGAATGTTTTATATGTTATTTTTCAAGAATATCTTGAAAAACTTACTCAGAAAAACTTACTTGTGGCCTTATACTTTTTATACCGTTTATTAATGTCCATTGGCTCTCCTCCAAATGGACAGGTTTGATGTTATTTGGCTAAATGTGAAATCTTGCTTCAATCCTGAATCAACCCCCAGAAGCCTATACTCACATTCAGTCGATCAAACAGGTCGTCCCCCTCTTGCTTGTTTTCCATGAAAAGCTTGAGGTTTTTGAAAACCTGAAAGAAAAGGACAACAAAAATCAACCTGAGGTCTATAGCAGCACCAGAGTGAGTGAGCGAGCGAGCGAGCGAGAAATACCACTCAATTATATCTGACATTTTCATGAAGTCCTGTTTTCTTATACTCCTGCTGAATAAACTAAAGGCTAAAATATGCATGCTAATAATTAATGATAGCAGATGTGTTCCTTTTAAAACAGGCTCATTTGAATAACTACTTGCCCTTGAGCCAAACGTAGGGAAAAAACAGAAGCCAGCAGACATGCTTGTCAAGCAACGAGGGACCTGGTTCCCCTGACTAACTGAACAGTGTGCTGACCAGAGTGGTGATTGACTCGTCCGCAGACCTGTCAGAATTGTAATCACGGATAGTGTAGCACTAGCACAAGCTTTACACATCATTACCACACTTACCATACACTCAGCAGCACAATCTGGCCATGCAGCAGCAGATGCCTGCATCCCTCCCTTCCCAATTCCTTCCCTCTCACGCATACTCACATTTTCACCGAAGACGGAGCTCAACACTCAACATGTCATTAGACGCACTAAGACACAAAATAAACCAATAAGACATAGCCTCATAGAATCAGCTGGCACCTCATGCCACAAACCAGGGGCTCCGGTTCTTATACAGCGTGAAGAGAGAACCGAGGGGGGGGATGGAAATTACATTTCCCTTCAATTATATCTGACATTTCCAACAACTCTCCACCTCTCTCAATGAACCTGTTACATATTCAGGAAACTAATTATTTCTTACCTGATGACTTTCACTTAAATGATCTTATTTAAATAATGAGAAAGACTGTGCCGGCAAACAGTGCTTGACAGAAGCAAACATTTTTCACACATGCTCTCTAAACTAGTTTGGCTCTTTGTATTACCATATTAGAAGTGAAACAATAATTTCAATAGCTGAAGGAGAATAACCTCCCCCTCAGATTCTAATATGCTTCTTACACTGGACCCATAGCTGACTCACTGTGTGATGCACCAAAGAGGCTAAACAATACTTTATGGTTTCTAAACAGTGATTGGCATGATGATTACACACATGGCCTTACCCTTTTGGAGACAGGAACCTTGTTGTAATAGCGGATACAATCTTTACCCAGGAAGTCGAACTCCACCACGCATGTCTCTCCATCGAGTGCATCGTGTAAAGTGATGTGCTCCACGCGCAGAGAGCAGCAACCCACTGTATCAGCTGTTTCCCCTTCTTCCTTTTCATTACCTGCTCTCAGAGCCAGCTGTGTACACAAACACAACACACACACCAGAAATATCTGCTTGAAACAGGAACTTGGACCCAGGCCCTGTGTGAAGGAGTTTGGGCATTGCTGCAGGACGGGACGCCATCCAGCTACCACAAGGTCATGAGCTCAATTTGAGGCTGTGTCAGTCATAGCGTGCTGCTGTTGTGTCCTGTAAGCACTTAACCCCTAAACACTCCAGGGCAGGGTAGAGGCTAATAATGTACATCAACCTCTGATCCTTTATCTCTACTCAGAGGCGTTTACGCACGCTGACTGATGTGTGAGCATGTGCCTGCTGTCTGTAATTCTACAATCTATAATACTGTGCAAAAGTCAGAGACCACCCTTCATTTATTTAAAAGTACAATTATTTTATTTTCCAGGAGATATTTCTGTGGAGATCAGATATAATACACTTGCAAAAGAAACAGAACCTAGTAGACCACCAAAACTGTCAACATCTGATAAACAGTATGTAAAGGTTTAATCTTTGATAGAGAGAAGAAAATCAAGCTCCACTCTTGCTTCACATTTGGGGGAAAAAAAAACAATGCAAAAGGTGTTTGTCAATCCTTCTACTGTGAGAAGACAACTCAACACTACGAAAGGATGTGTAGCTGCCAAGAAGCCGTTACTGAGAAAAAGAAGGGAATGTAGCTCCTGGTATCCTTAGAACAATGAACTGTTCACAGTCCAGACCTCAACATCAACATGTTTGGACTTCATGAATTTTCAAGACTGAACTTTGGAGGTGTGGAAAAATATTCCTGCAGATTTATTGAGAAACTGAAAGCGAGCCTCCAGAAAACAACTAAAGCTACAGCAAAGGCAAATTCTGAGAAATGTGTTTTCTGCTTTTTTCTTGTTGCTGAAAGGTGAACAACTTAATGGCCGTTTTAAACGGAAAGGAAATATGTTACTTTTGCACAGTACCCTACATTAATATTGCATAACTGTGTTTGGATCAAATGACCTGTAAATTCAACGCTTTAATGCTTTAAATTGAAAGAATCTATAAGAAACCAAGAAATAGTTAGCCTAGATATACTTGTGGCTTTGTTCATTTAGTAGATAAGAGCAAAGGCCCTAAAGCTTCAGTAAGTTCTTGACTATGACCTTCACAGTGGTAAAATGTGTTAGTCGCTGCGTGAAGCACAGCAAAACCATTTATCTGAACTTTCACACTTGGGTGAATGTTTTCCCAACAGTCTACAATTTTCTTATTACAGTGAATTATCAACAATACCACTTTAAAAAGAAAAGTCACAACATAGTGGTCAAAAACACATCATTATCAAGCAGGTGGACAGAAAATGTGAGCTGACCTTGTCAATGAAATAGAGCGCTACAGCTCTCTGGCGAGTGCCCATTTGTTTAGACTTCAGGTCCTCCTGGTACTGGGATCGGATGGCATCCACACAAGACTTGAGCTTGCGAGCCACTTCATACTTCTCCCAGTCTTTCTCTCCCTGAACACCATGAAATATACAGGTCACATGCAAAAGTTTCAGCACCTGCTCAAATTGTATTTTTTGTTGATTTTTTTCAAATCACGTCCTCTATAGAGAATACACTTCTGCACAATTACTGTTTAATTGCTGAATTTAACACAATGGAGGGAAAAACCAAAAATGTGGCCCATACAAAAGCACGTTTTATATTTTATTTTTGTAAATAATTAGAGATTGTGCACTACAAATTGCAGGAAAATATCATATTTAAGTGTGTTTGCCATAGAAGAGGTTTTAACAACTTCCACTTAAAAAACAAAGCATGCAATTAGACCTGCAGTATTTAATCTTTGGCATTAGCACATCTGACCCCAGTACAGCTCAGCTGTTCCTTACTCAGAATTCCCATCATTTAGAATATGCTGACTCAGACAAACATGTTTTTCAATTTCAATAGAACAAGTAAAATCAATTCTGCCTTAAAAACAACTGTAACAACACTGTTGTCAGTTAGATGACATACAGGATAAGAAATCCAAGGTAAAGTCTGCCATTTTTTATGGTTTAATTTGGAGTTCACCACCACTAGGTGGATTTGCGTATTCATTTTCAATACACCTACGCGTCAGAGGTTAGTTTGTGTTCTTGTGCCTGTGGCTTGTGGCAGTTAAATTGGCCCATAACACTGTGACCCTCTACACCTTGTGTTGCCACAGTAACACTCAAAACCGAGGCAAGCCGAGATGTGTGCATTCTTTGCTACAGAGCGGAGAGGAGGCAGGCAGGAGAGAAAATAAAATGCAGGCAGACAGAAGCAAGAGAAATACGTGTACTCAGAAACACATACTACATCTGCATTCCTGTGGGAATAACTTTGCTTATTGTGAGGCGTGTGTAATTGAGTAATGATTGAATTGATTGCTTTGCATCCTGATTTGATTGTGTGAGTGAGACACAGCGAGTGGAGCGAGACAAATGATGAGATGAAGCATGTTGTGGGGACCAGGAGAAAATGCATTGCCTCAGAATGCATTTCGTTCTCTGCTCTGTTTGATTAACCAGTATCAAGTGCTAGAGCTAAATGTCATCAAAACCTAATCTATTAACCAAGAGAGGCAAATACAGATTGACATGGGGAGGGAAGAAAATTTGGGAGGGGGGAAATGATGGTGAACAAGAGAGAAAGAGAGAAAGTGACAAGCAAAAGTGTCAGTAAATGAGAGACATCACACTTTATACCTTGAGCTTGGAGTTTGCGTTGAGCATGACATATTTGCAGGAGCCCTGCACATTCTCAGTCCAGCTAGCCAACCATGTTACAGTGTTGTCATGTCGAACTTCTTTCCATTTGTGACCAGTGGGGGGCTCTGGGATATGGGAGTTCCTGCAGGGCAGATCAGGGCATACAATAGCAGTGTACACTGCAGAGAATGATTACACCAAAAAAAAAAAAAAAAAATTATGTGTGTGTGTGTGTGTGTGTGTGTGTATATATGTGTGTGTGTGTGTTAATAAACAGTACACTTCTAATGTTGAAGTGGAGCTCCTATAAAAACTGCAGCAGCCTCTAAACCAGAATTATGGCACAGCTGTAAAAGGTAGCATGAGGTCAGAAAGGACCTCATGGAAAAACAAGTTTTCCTCACTTTTTTTTTTTTTTTTTTAAATAAGACAATCTGTTAAAATGATAAAACATACCTTTAACTAAAGAGTCCATACATTCCGTATATAGAAATTACTTAATCATGAAAACTGCATGTCCAAATATACATCTATCCGGGCAATGGGAGTTTCGCTGCCTATTGACAGCGAAGTTACAAGGAGTGTTTTAACCCATACTGCTTTTTGAATGAGGCACAATACAGGGCAGCCAACCAGACCAAGACTATTTTGCTCTAAGAGATTTGGAAAATGGTCAAATAAATTGCAACTATTTGTGGTACATAAACCCCCACAAAACATAAGTGAACCCCTGGGGAGAAAAAAAAAGTCTAAGGGCCCTTCAAATAAGAGCCTGCTGCTGAATATGATCTGTTACCGGCTGCAGTTAATGATGACATCCTCTGGCTGGATCCTCTTCTTCAGCATGCCCTGTTTAGGATGATCTCCTCTGCCTCTGAACAGCCCTGGAGGCTCAATTTTAAAGTTACCAATGCGCTCCCGATGGTGGTCCAACATGCAGTAGCCAAACTCCTCTAAAATCTTCTGATTAGCCTCTTTATTAATCTGGAGTAATATGGAAAAAAGAAACAAATAACAGTAACAGCACTCCATAAAAAAACAAAAACACATACATATGTAATGAGCATGCATGATACGTATGACACGACAGGCTTTGTTTATACCCAAAACAAGAAAAATGTGCTTTATGCAGCCCCGTTACACAACACATACCTGTTTTTAGATGTTTATGGGGACTACAGTGCTCACCTGCTTCTCTTCTTTGCTCAGGTTTTTCCTGGCCTCCACTTTTTGCTTGTGCATAGCATGGAGCTCTCCAAAGTCACACTTATTCAGGTCAGTGATCAGCATTCGCTCCTCCAAAGTCATCTCCTAAATACAGAAACACATACCATACTCTCTCAGATCCACTTTATTCATCTGGACAGTGAATGACTGCTACTGACCTGCATCAACTTAGAACACATCCATCGTACACACACAAGCCACCCTTGTTAGAGCCAAAACATTTTGTCAGCTGCCTTTCCTTGTGTGAACACATCATGGTGAAAATGAAGGGTCAAAAAAGAATTGAAATAATAAGTCTGTGCTTGGTCCTCATTAAGAATAATTCACTTACTGTGTACTCCCCATCTCACACTTTCTCAAGGGAATGATGTGACGCATCACTCACACTGAGAGGGGTCAGAGTTCCAGGAACACTGCTATATTGGTTGCTTCATAAGGCAAAGAGGACGATCACTTATTGTTCCTTTAAGAACCTGTCACTTATTTCTTGATTTGTATCATGCAAACTATAGCAAGACACTGGTACTCCAACACGTGAACATAGCATGTGGGTTGATGTGTTATTCAAAAATAATACAACATTTCTTGTACTTGGCATAGAAGACACTGCTCTATAAACTAAGAAATCTCAGCTATGAGATCGTTTGACTGCATACGGGATGCAAGGTCACAGCGTTTCAGGTTTCAGGAAAAAAGCATCATGTCTCACTCCTTTTACAATTTGACATCACACAAAACAGCTTCAAAAGACATTAAGCTAAGCAGCCCCAACAGTCTGAGATGGTACAGTTTCTGTGGGTGTTACAATTCCATTCTCTCTTACCAGACGTAGTTTTGTGACCAAATTAAAGATGATCATGTACTACAACCACAAATTTTACTGAACTGCACTGTTATTATGATCTTTTATTTGACAAACATCTAGCCTCTACTCACATTCAATCACTGATTCTACATCCTTTTCAGTGTTAGGAACTGCTGCAAAATTACAAAATGAAAGGTAAAGCAAACAAAAAAAAAAGGCCAGCTTAACCAGTCACTGTGTTATTTTCCTACTCAGTCAGCCAGGTAAGATGAAGCAAAGTAACTCCCCAAACTGATGGATTTGAACTTGGCTCACAACAGCAGGCTAATCAGGGCCATAATTGAGGCCCACGCGATTGAGGTAAATCGTACGAGCAGAGAGAGACAGAGCAGTGACCTGCCTCACCCGTAATGATCACTGCATCCCATGAGCTTGGGGAGAGAGGGAAAAAAAGAGACAGAAATTTGACCAGTGGAGAGGTCACAGCTCCAGGGACTGACACACAACTTCTCTCCAGCTTGTTTTATTATATAGTCCAAAGTTTCTTTTTTCCCTTTGTTAAATGTCACCCTAACAGTGAATCACTGTAATCTGCCCTCCTGGGGCCAGCACCATGGGCTCTCATACAGGCAATTTCAATTTTATCCTTTCAAAAGACTGACCCTCATGCCCCTCTCTCTTGTGGACACACTCACACCCCAATGGCACCCCTGGGGCGCACGAACATAAGCCAGAGAGAAATGGAGGCAGAGAGGACAAGAGAGTGAAATAGCCTCAGAGTTTGTAGTCCATTTCATACATACAGAGGCTCAGAAATCTGGCAACACAATATCAGGAATCAATCACCTCTGACATAATCCCAACTTGACCTTGAGCCTGTGCTACTGAATAAATCTAATTCAATACCCACAATTACAAAGCAATCAGGGTTCACTGAAGCTGCTCTCAGACAACTCTTAGACCCTATTCACCGTTTGTGTCAGGAATGACACTGAAGTGGTTGATGAACAAGCAGGGCTCCACCAACCACAAATTTTCATTGCCAGTGATTTCTTTACAGCCAAACGGCTCACAGACAGACACAGACAGTCACTCACACCTAGGGGCAATTTAGCATGTCCAATTGGCCTGACTGCATGTCTTTGGACTGTGGGAGGAAACCGGAGAACCCGGAGGAAACTCACGCAGACACGGGGAGAACATGCAAACTCCACACAGAGAGGACCCTGGCCGCCCGGTATCAGCCAAAGTCACCATATAAAATAACAACTAGCCTTTTTTCAACATGAAAATGAAAAAACAGCTCCTGTTATTTTCATCATAATTGCAGCACAAAATAAGGCTAATAAGGCTGCAAAGTAACGTCAGACACGGCAAGATGGACACTAAATTGTCTCTTAAACACGATATTTTAGATCAGTAGTATTCTTCTGGACATACAGCACCAATATTCTTAGATTTATGCAAAGCTTTAAAAGATATTGCTCTGGAAAATCAATTTTATGTTGACAAAAAACAAAATCATTACATGTAGTTTGGTAATGTCTGGCTGATCTATAACCTTTTTAATAAGGTTATGATTGGTGTTTACATTGATTCAGTATATTTGATCCAACATAAGTATATAGGATCATCATAATTCCTGTAAGGAAAGCCATGTCCTTGTTGTCTCTCATCATTTGCAAACACAGGGTAAACAGGCCTCTAATGTGAGCCAATTACCACCAACACTACAAGATCTACATTAATGCACCTCCCCCCTCTCTGTACACACTCCCATGTGTGCACTTCCACTTAACCTTCTGTCTCCTCATTACTGTATGCCCAGCATCCGCTGTAAAAGCCAGAGTGTGTTCTAAGGGCAACTAAACCATGAATTGAAATGCATGGAATTCATTATCACTTGCACTTGAGCCACGGCATGGATTTACATTTAATAAAAAAACTAAATAGAAGTTAAATAAATAAACAAACAAACAAACAAACAAACAAACAAACATTTCAGGTCAATATTGCAATGCAGTGTAACTACTACTGGAACAGCAGTAATGCGGTCACTGTACCAGACTGTAGTGGTGAAGAGGGAGCTGAGCCATAAGGCAAAGCTCTCTGTTTACCGGTTGGTCCACATCCCGACCCTCACCTATGGTCATGAGCTGTGGGTAAAGAATAAGGTCACGAATACAAGCGGCGGAAATGAGCTTTCTTTGTAGGGTGGTGGGCTACACTCTATTCGATAGGGTGAGGGCTCGGCCATCCGGGAGGAGCTCGGAGTAGAGCCGCTATTCCTCTGCATTGAGAGGAGCCAGCTGAGGTGGTTCAGGCATCTGATCCGGATGCACCCTGGACGTCTCCCGGTGGGGATGTACCAGGCACGGCCTACCGGGGTAAGATCCCGGGGTCGTCCTAGGACTCGCTGGAGGGAGTACATCTCCAAGTTGGCCTGGAAGCGGCTTGGGGTCCCTGGGAATGAGCTGGTGGAAGTTGCGGTGGACAGGGTCGTCTGGGATTCTCTGGTCTCCCAACTGCTACCACGACCCTATCTGGACTAAGTGATTAACGACGATGATATACAACTGGAACAGACCATACAGATCTGGTTTCAGACCAATAAGGAGACCTATGAGGAGACTTTAAGCAGGTTAGCAGAAGCATAACTAAGTGGTGCTGCAGGCGCACCTACATCATAGAGGCAGAGCATGTTCTCCATACAGATCAGGCTATGCATAAAATATCTCACTGATCTCTCTTATCAGTCTCTAGTCGCCATCTCCTTTTTCTCTCTCTCTGATTGACAGCGCGGCTGTGGGCGGAGACTGTGCTCAGTGAAGCGAGGCGAGGCTTCTGTGTTATAATATAACAGTTAAATTGGATTTGTTCGTATGTGGGGAGCGAGTTGTCTGGATTAGCATATCAATGCCTTTACACAAATCGTATTTTCAAGAGCACTGAGCGCTAAGCAGCACGAAATTAATTCTGCATGATAGGCCCTAGGCCCTGCTGGGGTGTGGATAGCATGGCCCTGGTTCCACAACCCCCCAATGAATAATCCATCATCCATCTCTTCTATCACAGCCTCTCACCATCTGACCAGAAAAACTTGGGTCTGAACGCTGTTATGAACTCCAAAAGAATCTATTAAAACTGATAAAAATCATTCACTGAAGAAAGAGGAGGGGAAAAAACGCAAAGTTCAAAACGTTTCCTAGCTCCTCTCTTTATGACTGGCAGCACTTATAATGAGATCAGTATGAAATGTGAAATCATGAACGGTGCACTTTTTCAAGCCATACTGCAGGATGGAAGACCATTCTTCCAGAACATATTCCCTCAGTTGGTTTTTTGGTGGTAGTGGAGAGAACTGTCTAACCTACTGGTCAAGAATGTCCCCTAGGCATTCAACCAGGGTGACTGAGAAGATCATAGCACTTAATTCATTTGATTTTCACACTCATCAAATAATTCACCGATACCCCATGCCATCTGGGTGGGATGATGGTCATCCTGGAAAAGAACAGTTCCATCAGGATAGAAATCTTTCATTACAGGATAAAGGTGATCATTTAGAATAACTATACTAATTAAAGGGATGCACTGACAAGGGATTTGTGGGAAATGCAATTTTTGTTTCCATAAGGCTGAAAATGCAGTTAAATTTAAAAAAGCAGTTTAGTGCAGCATCCGCAAATGATCTAAACATTCTGCTCTTCTGGAGAACACAGAACGGAAAGAGTGGCCTTCACAGTATAAGAGCGCCACTGGACCCTCTCGCTGTAAAAGTCAAGCATTCAGGCCTGTACTGTTCTCTTTGTGTATGCCACACATGCACTCACCCACTTGTGAGGACTATGGTGAAAGGATGACTCATTTGACCACGATGCCTTTTCCCCCTCTGGAGACTAGGGCTTATGGTTTTTCCACCACCGAATTCTCAAATATTCACTTGTCTTAATGAGAAGTTTAAACACCGCAACTCCATTATAATATCCCTCTCTATGTAGTTGTGGACACTCTTTTTGCTGTCATGCCTGATGACATGCACAATTTCTCAGTTAGCTCAGGAACAGGTATCTTCTATGACTTGCACACCACTGTAACACACAAGTATCACTGCATGTGCAGTTTTGCCCAAATTCCAGTTTTATTTTCTGATGTCTTTCTTCTAGATGCAAAGGCAGATGTCACTTTAGTCACTGCTCCTATTACACTAACCAAGTGCCAGTTCCTGCCAACCATGCTTCAATAATGAAGCCTCTTTAAAAGTAGCTTAAATATTTCCACATGCCATCATGATCAAAAAAACGAGATCAACTGCACCAGCTGGCATTTTTCTACATGCCACAGAACAGAGTATGATATTCATTGCTTAAATATCATGCAGTACACGTGTCTGGAACCATCTGATTGTGTTGTGTTTTGATTTATTTGGATTTTTTCCTGTACTTTTCTTGTAGTTTCTTTTCCCTCTTGAGGCCTGCTCTTAACATTTGTGTAGTTTGCTGAACCAAAAACGTTCATTACAGAAGCACGGTGGAAACACTCCAGTTCACATAAGACAGTGACACGTGTGCCATCTTAAATCAAGCGTCATGGGATTCTTGCTACATATTCCACTGTCTCTTAGGGCTGGCAATAGGCAGCTGCTTCCACATATGATGCCTTCCACAAAGTAGAATACAGAATGTATGATTCCCCATACCTTTCTCCAGTCTTTGAGGAAATTGTTGCGGAACACTTCTTTAGTGGTGTATTCATGGTCCAGCATCTGAGCAAAGAACAGTGCCACCTCTTCAGCAGCCAGACTCAGCTTCACAGCCTTACCTAGAACACACACAGTTGGGTTGTTAATCTAACGTGACGCTAAACAACAAAGAACCTTGTGTTAACAAGTGATTTGTGTTCAAATCAAATCTGGATAAACTTTGGCCAGAATTCATTTACACTTTTCATTAAAATGCACATGTTAGCGCAAGGTGTAAGCAGGCCCTAATCCAACTCTATCTCCATTCACTGTTTGTGCAGAATACAAGCCATAATGCATGTAAAGACAAAACACAATCAATACCTACACTGTATGATATTTTTAATAAAAAAGGAACTTGGCAAACAAAAGCATTCTCACTTATTAAAACAAGTTTGCAGAACTCAAAGTTATGTTTACTTGTTACAAAGGGCTGTTTGCCACGTTTCCAGAGCAATAATGTGGTAGTGGGAACAGATTTACATGACACCCTATCCCTCATTCATCATATCTTCCTCCAGTCTCATCAATGAAAGTCTCAGGGTTTACATTCCAAAGAACAAGGATGAGTCACCAAGCAGGTGCCGTCCCAGAGGAATAACTGAGGAAGTGATCGGGATAGAGGTAGAAGTAAAACTGTTTAAATGCATTCCAGGGAGCTGCTCCCACAGCAACTATAATCAAAACTCCATCTAAACACTCAGAGGGGTTACAGCCAGAAAAAAAAAAAACCTAAACAATGTTTTCGGCTGGGTTTTTGCTCCAGCAAGATGAATGGGCTCTGCCCTGTTTCATGGCCCCATACTTTAAAGAGGGGTCTCTTCTGTCCATTGCAGAGTGGCTATTAACAGAAGCAGCTAGCCTGAGCACTAGAGGAAAATGATTACAGTCTTCTCTGTGCTCTTTTCAGAGGCTTGCTGACCCAGACAGTGGACATAGCTGGCCCAAAGCTAGGCTTCATGCCCAGTCAGAGATAGATGGAGAGAAGCAGAGGGGAGAGAAAAATGAGCATTTCAGGGAAATGTTCAGTTATTCTCAATATATCTTCACAGCTTTCACAAACTGTCTTACTCAAGTCTTTGTTCTACTCTGCACACTTTCTCATCTTTACTTATTGCAGGTTGAAGGACTATCAGAACCTGGCCCTTTCTTGGATTTTGTAGGGACAAAACACGCACCATCATAGAAGAACTTGACATTGTCAGGGAGGGGCTGATACTCAGGTGGGAAATATGGCCCTTTGTGTTCTAGAAACTTCCACTTGATGCCATCTTCATACTTCTCTTCCTCCCACCTGTGAGAACAATGTACATTTTAAATCATTTAAATTTCAATTTGAAAGACAATTAAAAAACAACAACATGCGGAACAGTTTCAATTTTACCAATTTGTATGGGACAAGAAATCTCTACATAAATTACAGTGACAAGTAGCTACTCGATTTATGACCTGCCTTTACTTCAGAACAGAGTACAAAACGTCAAAACATATAATTTAGTCATTATTAAATTTACCCTTACTGCATACCTAACTGTCTTAAGTGAATGCAATGTGTCAATGCCAACGGGAACGTGTAACTGAATGCAACATGCGGAGCAACATGTGGTACAATGTTTTGGGACCTTGTGTTTCACACCCCTTAACAAGTGGATGACTACAATAAAAAAAAAAAAGATCTAAATAGGGCTGCACCAATATCAATACCATATCGGTATCAGCACAGATATCTGCACTAAAATGCAGTAAATGTATCAGCAAAGGCAGTAGTGATACCTTTGACAGATAAAATGAAACGATTTCTCAGATGCACGTGCTGACGTGTGCAAGAGTGCCAGTAGATGGAACTAGGTTGATAAGCAGCAGTAAATATGCTCAAGGCAAAATCTATAGCACCAGTATTTCGATAAAAGGCAGAAGCAGAGAGGGATATAGTGTTAGGAATTCTACCCAAGCTATTGGTTTCACTGATATGTCACAAATACAACAAATTACGCAACATACAAGCAGTGTAAAACACACTAATGTTAGCAACTTGCCTCATCAGCTGAGAAATGCTTCTTGCAACCCTCATCTCCTGCTGACCAGATACAGTCTGAGCTCATGTTAATCTAGGTTATTATTGAAGGAGCGAACATTGGGAAAGACATAGGGAAAGAACCACAGGTCTCTTGGGGTGATAGCCTTTAGTTTCTTGGTCTATCCTTTAGAATATCAGCCTGCTAGCTGGGCCTGTATGTTCACTATTCCCACCTGTGATGCACCACAGTTGCATCATGCAGCAGTGTGGCCTAGCAGCCTTTTGCTTCAATAAAGCCAGGAAACCTGCGGCTGAACTGCTGGTACTGACAGCATATATAACTAACATTTGCTAAACTCAGATAGCTTCTGACCCTCAGAAACGTAAATGCAAGTGGAAAGGATGCACATATGGGATAAATGTTTTGCCAAGCCAGAGAAGCTGCTATAGTTAAAATATTTATCTCAATATTTTAGAAAACAGTATTACTGTATTAATGTCTGTACATATAAGCCAGACAGGTTATCAGTACTGGTGCTCTGTACTGCCTGATACAAGGATCAGGTATTGGTATTAGATGAGAAAAAGTGGTACTGGTGCCCTATATCATTCGAAAAGAACCAAACATGAAGGACGCGTCTTCTGAGGATGAAAGTGAAATATCTACTTTTGCCATCATATTTTAATCAGTATAATGTTGGTTTGGCATTTGAGACCTGAACATCAAGCCGGACCTCCTTTTTGAGTATGCTTATGCATATGACTTTCTTTTAGCGTATGCCGTTAATACGCTGAGACAGATGAAGTGATGTCTGAAAAAGTCCCGCAATATTGGATCCACTGTCCCTTTAAATCATCTCAGGCTTTAAAGGGTAACACACTCCTGACAAACAATTTTAACCAAAAGAAATGTCACAGAATTAATATGACCCATGATTTGTTTTACGGTTAAAGGCACTTTTAAAAGGCACTAGTATCTTTTGTGAAATGAGTGAGTGCTGTTTGCAGCGCCTGATCTAGCGGATTCAAACCGAACCAAAATCTGTGAAAAACACTGGTAATAACTGCATTACCCCACATCTTTCTTCACATTGTTCAGACAGACAAAGGGAGGACAGTTTCTTTTGTTTACTTGACATAAACAAAACTGCTAGCCTACCCTTGCGTATGCAGGAAAAAAAACTATCATAACTGATCAATATGCACAAAAGATAAATAAAAAGCATTGAGTTCACGAGACTAAGTGATGTATTATTGATGGTAACTCAAATTCTGCTTGTCTTCCACTTATGGAGACGATCCTGAATTCTCCCGCTTGTCTCGCTTGAAACATGCCAAAGCATAACCGCAGTAACAGTCGTTAGTCTGTACAAACACATTACCAGCGCCATCGCTGTTGCTCCTCTTCCTCCTTCTTCTTGATCTTGAGGGCTCTGGCTGCTGCAATCTCTTCCTTCGTCCTCTTCTTTTTTGTGACAGGCAACTCTCCCTCCTCCTTCTTTACTTTCTGAAAGATTGAAGAGAACATCAGCACTTAAGCGACATGTACAACTTGGACATAAAATGGAAAAGCTTCTTTTTTTTTTACTGCAGGAGGAAACATTAAACAGTATTAACCATAGCAACCCACAGGTGCAAAAAACATGCATCAGATATGCTGCAGCGCAGAGCACATGGCACCATCTCCTGCAAAATTTGGAGTAATGCTTCTGTCCTCCACATCTGGAAAACTTAAATAACTACTTCAACCTAAGAACACTCTGTACCACTCAGAGCTGTTCAGGCTGTGCGAAATTTACCATCAATGAAGAGAAAAAGCCTGCAATTGCTCAATGCATGACCATTCTTCAGAATAGGCAATCAGAGACTTTTGTGAATTTGATAAGGGGGGGGGGGGGGGGGTTGGGGGGGGGGGTTTAAAGTCAATGGTTATGGGGACCATTATTTTTAAAAGTGGACTAGGCATCGTCTTCCAGACATAATGAAAGATGTAATTATCTGAAGTAAGTTCTACCAAGTTATCTACAGAATACCTAGGAAAGGTACAATTTAACAAAAAGAACTCACCTGGACAAATCCCTTCAAAATCAATGCTAGAAACTCAATACTTTGTGACAAATTCTCTTATTCACTGTAGAAGCCCATAGCTAAAGTCCTGAAACTTTCTTTTTCTCACACGCATTAGCAGCAATTCAGTAGTCCGTCTACGTCAGGTGTCACCAACACGGTGCGCCAGGTCACCCGCAAGGACCATATGAGTCGCCTGCAGATCTGTTCTAAAAATAGCACAAATCACTAGTGAGCTGCACCTAAAATCTAATTTGATTCTGTTGCTATTCTTTTTTACCACACTTGTGTGTGTGTGTGTATATATATATATATATATATATATATATATATATATATATAAATAAATAAAAATAAATACAAGTATATATATATATATATATATATATATATATATATATATATATATAAAATTATGTTCGTTATACATGAAGTTTAGATAAGTTGAGTTTTTGTCTAGAGCAGTTCAAAGGTCAGTATTCTGCGTATGACAAAACCAGCGATCGCGGAGAGTAAACTAGCGGGCTAGCAGGCACAGCATGCAGTCTCACCCCAGAAACATGGCAGAAAAAAGAAAAAAATCGTATCAATTTCACAACGGATGGGAGGTAGAGTTCTTCTTTACGACTGTTAAAGAAACCTGCCTGTCTCATTTGCAGGGCGGCTGTGGCAATACCAAAGCGGCACAATGTCGAGAGACACTTCACTACCTGTCACAAAAGCTCCAATGCTAACCATCCACCTGGAAGCACACTAAGGGCAGAAAAAGTCTGTGAGCTAAAGGCAGATTTGGTTACACAACAGACTTTTTTCACGAGGCCGAAAAAAAAAAAAAAAAAAAAAAAACACAAAAAGCCACCGAAGCCTCATTCAGAGCAACACATTTTCTGATCAAGGAGAAGACGGCATTTTCAGATGGAGAAGTGGTCAAAGAAGCAATGTTAATAATTGCTAACACTGTATTGAAAGATGAGAAAAATGGAACCGATCTAATCTCCACTCTCTCCGGCATCCAACTGGGGGTGATGACATGCAGTGATGTAAGTGATCATCAGAAAATGTAAAAATTGCTGAGATTAACAGAGATAAAGTGCTGAATATTGATATGTTTTCCACCTTGTTGTCATTGTTGATAATTATTGTGAGAAATCATTAATTAATCTGATCAGTGTCTTCACATAGATGAGTATCATTAATCATTATTAATAATATATAACTAAAGGCAAACTGAGGACATTTTTTTAAGAAGAGCACATCAAACTGGTAGCCCTTTGTATAACTCGGTAACCATAAAGTAGCTTTCAGTTTCAAAAAGGTTGGTGACCCCTGGTCTACGTCCACGTCCAAAGTCAAAGCCTACCTGCTCTTTGCTTTCTCTCTTTATCTTTTTCTTCTCCACACCAGAACTTCCCTCATCCTCTGCTTCCACCTTTTTCTTCTTCACAGGCCTGAGGGAACATTTTATTTCAGCATTATTTCACTATACATATGTAACACAATATGTAAGTATCTTAAAGTAATCTAATAATGATACTGGGCTTGGTCATATAGCCAAAAGAATTTAGCACTAAATATTTTTCCTTACTGATCAATTTTGTTCATTTTTACACCTTAAGTGATACTGTGTCCTTAACCATATCAACAAGTTAGCACAACCTTAATGAAGACCTAGTAGCAGTGTGAGAAGCTTACAAGTTTTACTGATGGATTTTTATAGAAATGTTTTGGGCTATTTGACTGACTAAGTTCAAGTATTGTTAGCTTCACTGCTCCAAGTTCTAAAATAAAGAAGCAAAATCTGGACTGCAAAAATGCCTCGGTTGAACAACTGTACCTGGGGCAGGTTACAAATTGGGTACATTTCATTTTTGACTGAACCACTCATTTAATGCTCAACTACTGTTTAACTGCGAATAGTTCAACAAGTTATATAACGTAATATTTATGTTAGTAATGTTAAACTCACCAAATAGTTTTCTACATTCAACAGCTAGCTAACTCTCCAAACTGTCCCCTTGACTTCTCCCTGCCACCCATGCAAAATGTGCACATTGCCACCTAGAGTATCAAAGTAGCAACTGTTCAAAGTTCACGACTTTGCTGCAAATACTGCAGTGAATTTATCAAAAATACCTCAGACAATCAACAACGGAAAACATTAAAATCAGGTCATTATCATTTTATCACCCATGTCAACCTTTGTCATTACAGCAGAAAACTACAAGAAGGTGTAGTATACACACAGCCAGGTGAGGGGGCCTGTAAGCTGAGATTCCCAGTACTCTATCTCTGACTCCAGCGTCCAGTCCATGCTTGTGCTGTGGATTAGTCACCCGCATGGATTCTTTAATAATCCTCTGAAGCAGACATTGTTCTTAACAACATCACACATTCTAACAGAAGCTTTGTGATGTCACTATTAAATAGAATTGCGCTCTTTCTGAACAAAGCAGACATTCCACCACTGAAAGGCTGCCACTGTGTGTGTCAAACATGACAAGAAGAAAACTAGCCTGCAAACTGAGAGTGATGCACTCCACTTTCATTCAACTCCAAAATACACCCACATAACTTGGTGTTAAGAGCACAAAGAGCTGTCATAAACAAATGGCGGGCTGAGCAGTTTTTCTTAGAGCAGCTAAACAGTTGTATTTCCGGGCACCCTGGACAGCTGTTGGGTTCACACTCAGATTTGTAGGCACACAGTGACTGACCAGGCTATAGCGACAAGTAATTCCTGTTTTGCCAGCGCAAGCAAATACAGACTAATGAGAATAGGTGTAGAATAGCCTAAATAAGAAGTCATTCTACATGCTGCTAAAAAAAAAAAGAAAATGTCACAATATGCCTCTTAGCACTAGCGTTTCAATAAAATAAATACATGCTGGTCATGTGTTTAGGCAACCATACACATGCCTGATCACTGCAATCAAGCTGAAAGAATATTAAAACATAATTCAGTATTTACTACTGTCATCAGGATATGTTTGATTGAGCATTTGAGACCTAATCAAGCTGTACCATTTTTGAGGCTCCACGTGACATTTTGCGTACATACAAGTATAACACTCCTGCAAAATCTGTCCAGACACTCAACACTGCATTGTGGTCTAATGTGCACAGACTTAAAGCGAACCTCTGAGTTTGAGGTTAGTAAGACCTGTGATTCAAATCACACAGGCACATTCAGTGATGACGTTTATTTTTCCTCTAAAGAAGACAGCTTAGCGTCCTAGAATGCTAACGGTGAACTACAAAATGAGGTCCATGAATCAGAAATCCACTATGTTTATAATTAAATATATCTGCTTATGTATGCAAGAAGTTACATGACCTCCACTGTTGTCAAGACGTTTGGTGAAAAGCAGAAGATTCGCACAAAGCACCCTTTCTGTTGTATATTCCTATTTTGTGGCACAAGCTCACATTAACATTCGAAGGCCTCCTTCACTTACACAAAGAGTGCTGAAGAGCTAGAAGGACAAGTAGCAGAGTCTCTTTTCCTTTTCGCCCCTTTCTTTTCTGTCACAAAGTCGCCATCATCTGCTTCCTCTTTCACATTTAGCTGAAACCTGCCATAAAAAAAAACACAAAGGAAAAGGAGAAAAACGAGGTAGAAAACACTCATTAGGGGTCTTTAAGTTCTTAACTTCAAAACTGAAAGACAACCATTCATTGTCCAGTGGCAAAGGCATAATTACAGCAATTACCCAATATTGCTTAATCGGTACTGATGATAATTATATAATTACAGCAATTAGACACCAGAATAATTGCAGAAAAGCAAGCTTCGATTGCCATACAGCATGGTTGGAATGAAGGAAGGGTGACTGAACCAAATAAATTAATTACACGCACCATAACAGCGACCGGTTCCACTCAACTCCACATCTCCTTCCGCACAGATTAGGCAAGTAGTTGTACTTTAAAAGCATTATCATTCTAACATTTGACCTCTTCTCTGAAAATCAGCCTCCCTCTGGCAATCGTCAGCTGGGGCTGATTTACAAAAAGGTCTGATTGTGCCATTCTGTGATTAAAGAGGCATATCATCACTGTTTTAGCAAGGACAGAGCAAGTCAAGTCTCAGGTGCTTGGGGAGTGGGAGTGGGAGAGAGAGAGAGAGAGAGAGAGAGAGAGAGAGAGAGAGAGAGAGAGAGAGAGAGAGAGAGAGAGAGAGAGAGAGAGAGAGAGAGAGAGAGAGAGAGAGAGAGAGAGAGAGAGAGAGAGAGAGAGAGAGAGAGAAAGCAAAAGAGAGCAAGACACAGCAAGAAAGAGAGTGAACAAGACAGATAGCAAGAGAGAGCAAGCAAAAGCAAGAGTGCTAGAGTGAAAAAGAGACACAGAAACAAAGAGAGAGGGCAATACGGCAAGAGACAGTAAGAATGAAAGTGCTAGAAAGAGTGCGAGAAACAGTGAGAAAGTCAGATGGACAGCAAAAAGAGAGAAAGGGAACAACAAAGAATGACATCAAGAGTAAGAGAGTGAGCTAACAGAAGAGAGAAAGCAAAAAGAAAATAAGCGAGTGAGAGAGATGGAAAGAGAAATACAGAGACAGGAAAGGAAGTATAAGAAACTAACAGAGAGAGAGAGAGAGAGAGAGAGAGAGAGAGAGAGAGAGAGAGAGAGAGAGAGAGAGAGAGAGAGAGAGAGAGAGAGCGCAAGACAGTGTGAGTGACAGAAGAAACAGTAAGAAAGTAAGAGAGCGTGAGTGAGCAAGCAGGAGAGAAAATCCAAGAGCAAGTGAGGGAGAAAGTGAGCGAGCAAGAGAGAGAGCGAATTTGCGGTTGACATCATCCCCCTTCCCTCCCAACTCTGTTCATCTCCTCAGAAAGGAGGATTATCATGTATAGCTTTTCTGACACACCACAGCTTTTCTCCCAATAAAGACATTAATTTCCTGAAAGACAGCCAATATAGCGGGCAAAATCAGAACGGATATTGTCCACAACTGTGGACATCCAAATCATCAGAATTAATTTCCATCAACCCCCCAGGCAAAAAAGTGACTGCAATTGAATTAGAAATGGATTCCAGCTCCTTTCCAAGTGCAGCTGTTGGCTACTGGAAAAGCTCCAGATCAAGCTTGTACCTGGATCCTGCAATTCAGTATGGAAAAGATGACAGGATGGCAGTGAAATGCAGGCAAAATTGAATGAGATGACAACAGAAGAAAAAGCTTTTCAGTACCTTGTGTCATCAGCTATTTCAAAGTCTGTATTCTCCTTTTTAGGGCTCTTCATCTGAAGTGGAAATGAAACAGACATTTTAACATAAAAATACATTTTTATATAAACCACACTTACAACTCCATGAATGAATGTCACCTTGTTCTGTTTAAAGTACGAACCTTCAGAAACAGGACGTCATCGAAGATCTTTATTCTAAATTGATATTGATATAAGTATTAAACTAAAACCAAACACAAGGAGAAAAGCTGTTACTAATATTTTCTTTAGGAAAGGTGAGCAGTCTTATGAAAATGTTCTTACAATTGGCTATGTACGTTTCCCCATCTTATCCATCAACACTTTCTCTTATTCTGCATTTTTTCTGCTGTTCTGTCTTTACTCGCTTCCCATTTTCTCTGCAGAACATCAAATCTTCTGAGAATCAGTTGTAGGCAGGCAGTAATTTGTAATGATGGATTTGAATGATAACATCTGTATTGACAACCTCATCTTTACACATTCCTGCATAAATAAACTCATCCACTCTTAATTACTACTGCTGAAGAATTTCTAAATCTGTTAGAGACCACTCGGAACCTTCCTTAGGGTGTTTTAAAATTGTTTCCTTTGAACATAATTTTGAATTATGTTCACATTACAGAAGATATTCATGAAACTGGCAGTTAAAGCTAGGCTATGGCAAGAGATCTGCACCACTTAAAAGCACTCTGACTCGTAAATTTAAAGGGGAATTCTTGCATAATTAATTTGTTAAGACGTAAACAAAGTCATTCAGAGTGCTCTAATGTGAAATGCTCCAAAATGAAAATCAGAATTATTCACAGTTGTGACAGAAACCAGACACTTAAGAGCCTAAAGCCTCAAAAACCTACTTTGCAAAAAGTTACCACACAAAATGGTTACAGATAACAGGTTGCAGGTCACATGTATCTTGAAGACTGAGAATTTATGAAAGTTTTGAAATAAGGAATTAGGCTAGAACATTTTTAAAATCCATTCATGGAGGGAGTGAAAAATAGCACCCAAAGAAAACTTTGGTTTCTACCAATATTTTACCATTATATATATATATATATATATATATATATATATATATATATGTATATATATATATATATATATATATATATAAAAAACATATAAGAACACTTCCAAGAATTTCATATAGTAAATTTAAAAAGTTATAACTGCATTGTGAACATCACAACCAGTTTTCTATCACCACAAATGTTATTTACATTCCTCTACAATGCATCACTTTCACATCAAAACTCTCTGAATCCCTCTGTTTACATCTAAACATACTGAATGATGCAAAAAAAAATGGTGGAATTGCTCTTTAAGGACCCAGTCGTGACTATATGACTTTCCCAAAATTGCTCCACAATTATAATTTACAGATGTAATATTACAGCACATGCTTTCCAAGTACTGTTGACTGTAATGATATTCTTGATATTCTTATCAAGTCTTTTCACATACATGAAACTACCTTTGTTTCATGGGAAAACAACATAGTTTGCTAGTCCAAGAAACCTCCAGTAACCCATTTTCATCAGTATTCTGTGAAGAGAAATTTAATCTACAAAATTCCAGGTTTTCTAGGATACCATGCTATACACTCTAGAACAAACAGGGCTGGCCTAAGTCAAGGGGGTAAATAGCCTGAGTCAAGAAAAAAAAAGGAAACAAAATAAAACCCTTCTGATAAGATAAGACCCTTGACCGTCCATTAAACTTGCATGAAAAACACTCACAAGTACACTACACACAGACAGCGTTTACTGATGCCCACACTTATTAGAGAGAAACCCAAAGCTGGAGCACTGGAGCTGTTATTGGCTGGCAGCGGCTGCAGGATCATATGAGGCAAGCAGGCTGCCAAGACTGCCAGTCTCATGATCACAAAGCAAAAATATCTAGCTGGCAATTTCTACATGGATATGATTGCATAAAAGCGCTCTTGCATAATAGGAAAGTCACGGCCTGCTCATACTGAGAGATCGTAAAATGCAGGATCAAGGCACAGTATCTGTATAAATGCATAGGGGGCTAGGCCACTCAGTACCCCTAAGACCAATGAAACAAGCTCAAAGACCAAATATGGCAAATAAGCATTCGTTTTAAACTATTTTGACTTGTTAATTAAGCTGAACTTTGAGTCACTCTTCCAGAAGTAAGAAAGAAAACTGCTGTGCCAGTGAAAAGCTACCTTCTGATGCTTTGTTTTCTTCTGTCCCCTCTGAGACTTCTCTGTGGTTTTGGCCTTTGCCTTACTGGATTTTCCACTAGACAAAAAATGGAGACATTAAACAGTTAAGGAAAGACTGGAATCAGAGGGGGAAAATGCTAGCCAAAAAAAACGAATATAG
This sequence comes from Pygocentrus nattereri, assembly GCF_015220715.1. NCBI lineage: Eukaryota > Metazoa > Chordata > Actinopteri > Characiformes > Serrasalmidae > Pygocentrus > Pygocentrus nattereri. Next base: position 6,517,617 of record NC_051217.1, on the reverse strand, counting down.
GCTGCATTTCCTCCTCTTTTCTAACAATCCTCTCCCTTCACTGGAGTGTGCGACAGCATGCCAGCAGGTCTCGTCACAAGAGGCTGCTGTCAGTAACAGTTACAGGTGTCTATTCTTCTCCAGTTCGTCTGATTAATTACAAACGCCAGAGATGGATGGCTCGGCCTGCGTTTTTCTGCCCATATAATGCATCAGATATCATGCTAAATTAATTTATTCATAAAAAGATGGAGTACAACGCTCCCAATAATGAATGCAAGCTCCCACCCACTCACTTCACACTTGGTTAGATTAACGATTGCTGGTGCAGATCATTTATTCAGGAGCTCAATTTGTCTCCATCTTTGGTTCCAACGCGGAAGGCGTTTCCTGCTGCAAAATGTAGTGTTTTGTATAATAATGCACAGCTGTTGTTTGTGATGCTATTAATTTCTGGTTACTTTCACTCAAACAACAAATATTACACAGACCAGAGTACTGAGTACAAAGTGCACGGTATGGAAAGAAGTTTAATGTGTTTTTTTTTTTTTTTTGTGGAAAAATTATTCCACTTTTTCTTATAACGCCACATTCAGGCAAGTCTTTATGTGGGAGCAAAGGCAGAAAGAGAGGGAACACCACTGACAGAGAAACAGACTGGGGAAGCAGCTGACAATCATATTTTGCACATTACATTCTGTGAGCCAACACTGTTTCATTCGTAGAGGAGTGGGATGGGGGGGGGGGGTCACTCAGGTCCCATCACATTACAAACTGTGCATGCACTTCAGAACACACCTGCCATTAACTTGCTTCTTATTTGAGCACTAAATGCACATACAGTTCTATGTTAATGCCAAGTGGCCCACATGTCCCAGTACTTTCCCAGTACTGTCATGTGGACTTCCAAGTACACTCAAACTGACTGATGAGGATGTAGAAGGTACATCACCTGAATGTACGAGTATTCGCTCATATAACAGTGCTGGATTGGTAATGGTAAGAGGCACATCAAACTGGCTTCCTAACTAGTAATGTTACTCACCGGAGTACGTCTCCATTGGAATGGTCATCACTTGGTCCTGTCTCTTTGGTTTTCTTCATCTTGGCCTTCCCACCTTTGCCTTTTTCAGCCATCATTCAGCACTGGTGCCAGGCTTATACACACTTATCACTTATATGCACATGCAACTAAAACTAAAGCAGAAAAGCAGAGCAAAGCTTTTCAATACTACAAGCAACATGTATGGAATATAAATGTACGTGCATAACCTGCCTACTTCAGATAGACATTCATTCAATACAATCTTAACCATTTTGGGTCAGTATTTGAGGCCCAGATTAAGTATACGCCTAAATCAAGATTAAAGTAAGTAAGTAAGTAAGTGATACTTTTTTGATCCCACAACTGGGGAAATTCCACCTCCGCATTTAACCCATCCATGAAGTGAAACACCACATACACACTAGTGAACACACACACTAGGAGCAGTGAGCACACTTGCCCGGAGCGGTGGGCAGCCCTATCCACGGCCCCCGGGGAGGAGTTGGGGGTTAGGTGTCTTGCTCAAGGACACCTCAGTCATGGACTGTCGGTCCTGGGGACGAACCGGCAACTTTCTGGTTACAGGGGCAGATCCCTAACTTCCAGCCCATGACTGCCCCTAAAGAAGGTTTGTATCATTGTTTCTGCAACCCAGGCTAAACTAGGCTTAATCCAGGTTTATTAATGTGACCCACTGTCATTAGAGGCTAACCTAACACTTGGGACTATATCAATTAAACACGTTCTTAATGTTCGAGTGCAAGTTATACCAAAATGTGAAATAGTTTGCATATAGCATACAACATAATATAAAATAAATTCAACATACTTTTTTTTTTTTTTAAACTCAGGGATATTTGTGAAATGTGTCATTTGGTACTCCATCTCATTTCTTACTTGGTTAAATTCAAGGCAGAGTAACATTACTAGCAAACTGTCTGGTTAAACGAGCAAAATGAGCCAAGTCTCCTCGGAACCACTCAGGAGTATCTCTTTTCCCCACAGAGAAGATATCATTGAACTTCTACTAAGTGCTCAGCCCTTAAATGTGACTAACGAACATGAATAATCTGGAAAAACGAAAGCAGCGAGCTAATGGAGAGCGACGCTGTGGTGGTGCTTCGTGCTCGGCACGTTACTGTTAGTTAGCAAACATAACAGCTGACCCATTCAAATTGTACTGAAAATGTGTTTGCGTTGTGCTAAACCATTACATGTCCTTCAGAACTCACTACTTTTTCAGTAGACATCGAAGGACAGACAGAATGCTAGACTTTAATATGACAGGATCTAGACCTCTTTGCAGCAGCACTCACTCTACCAACGCGATGAAGGACATCCGGGAACTCCAGGCGCGACTCGAGCTGCGTGACTGGCCGAGCCTTTGATAACCTCGCCTGCTGGTCTCTATGGGCTCTGTATGGAGTCAAATTAGGGTCTTTAATGGTGACGAGAAAAAAAATATATCGCAAATATAAGATTAGCATTTTGCATTTTACGTTCCTATTTTGTTTTCGCAACACTTTCTCCCTTTTGCGTTTCTTTCTTTTGTTTGCGCGTCACACTGTTTTTCTTTGCGTCTCGCATTTAACGTTCATCATTTTTTTTCGCGCTTCTCTCTTTTCTTTGCTCCGGTTTTACCCTCTGTGTGGGGGCGGGGAAAGAGGCGTGGCCAAGAGCGAAAGGGGTGTCGTGAACGTTCCGCGTCATCAGTTGGATCCACCGTCACACAGCGCGGCAATTCGGTTTACTGGTATCATGGCAGACGGTCGCCCAGCTGTACCACAGGTATATACACTTTATAGATTGATGGTAATAATCGACTTTTATAGACATATTATCTAATTCATTAATTAACTCGCTAATTAATTTAAGTTTATTTCTAGTAGGAAGGATAAAGTTAATAATTCCCCTCTTTCTTTTTTTTAACAAACATGCTGTCAGATTTGCAACTATATAAAAATGAAAATTACCTAGTTAACATTGAAGTATCTGTGGAGATTTTAGAGAGAGTCTACCAGTTTTGAAAGTTTTACCAAAACATTTTTATTTCATGTAAACATTCAGATGAAGACATGACATAACCTTGCCATTTAGAACAGTAAAAACTGATTTGAATCGAACCAGGGGGTTTTGTGTCTAAGCATTCTTCAAACATTCCAGTTCCATTTTGGAACAACTTTATTAACCTGTGTATGAACAATTCATAAGGAAACTGATTAAGCCAGAGGTTCTCAGCTTTAGACTTGAGACCACCTGCCCTGTACGCCTTAGCCCATCACACCTGACTGAGCTATTTAAACTCTGTGAAATTCATGGTCAGCCTGAATGGCTTGTACCATGATTGTTCTAAATGCATGGTAGTTGGTCATATGTGAAGTAGGAAACGTAATAGTTTTTGCACACGCACTTACAACAGGGAAGCATATTTTGTGTTCTGGCATTCTCAGTGTACACTCATGCTCAAATTTTAGTGCAATCTTGAACTCCTGTAGTTCAGAGGCAAGAAGTGGCTTGTGTGCCTGACCAGTAAGCCACTGCATTACAAAGGGCACAGTTAGGGAGGAGACGTCTGCGCCAGGCTGGACTTCATATTCGCCTCCTAAAACACAAGGGTTAGGGTTAGACCTAAAAGCAGCTACCACCAGCAAAGTCCATTGCTCAAACTAACTGAAGTTAGCTCGTAATTAACTTACTGGAGTTCATTAGCTTACTTTACCGTTTACCAAGATAATATGTTTAAAGAAACACGGTTTGGGATCCAGCGGTGGACGCCGTGGGAACCACTTGGCCATATAGTGGAACTGGTATCCATGTTTTCCATGTTAGCTAGCTAGCCTACTCTTCTCACAGCCCTGATCACACTGCACAATTTAGTAAGTGAAAACAAATCTAGCTACCGAATTAGATAATATGTCTATAAAAGTCGATAATTACCATCAATCTATAAAGTGTATATACCTGTGGTCCAGCCGGGCGACCGCCTGCCATAAGACCCTAATTTGACTCTATAGTAGCAGTGTAAAACTCACTACCTCTCCATATAACTACTGCACAAGCGATGACCAAATGCTTTAGTAGTGAAGTATAATGCTCAAACATTGAGGTACAACAGCTATATTTTAGTTTTCCTGCACTGTTGTGACAAACAGCGAGAATAAGAAGCCGACGGAAGCCCTGATTTAACTTTAAACAGAGCTAAAATGCTGTATGTGTGGGTTAGCCTTGCTTTTACTGCAGTCTGCTTCACATCAAGCAGTCTCTGTGTCTTTGTGCAACATGCCAGCGATTTCTGTAATATTCTGTCTTCAAAAGAAAGAAGAACTTTTAGCTATGTAGCATGAATTTTATAGACTGCTTTGCTACTCATATGAAGCTGGTGTTCCTCAAACTTCTAATGGTCAGCCTGCTAGCCTACCGTAAGCTAAAACGCTTTAAACGACGTCTGTCTAATGGACTTAGCGTATAAAGGTTTGGTTTGTGATTCTGTCACAGAGGTCGGCATCCTGTAGCTAAATGTGTCACAGGACCTGTTCCACGTTAGCCGGCTGGTGCCAGACAGTTAGTTAGAAATGGCTTCTGGCGTAGCGAGCTACAGCTAAACCACATCTGCCACATTCGTGCTACACAGAAGAACTTTTCTTTCTTTTGAAAACAGGAATATTACAGAAATCGTTGGCATGTTGTCCAGCAAGTTGGGCCACATCACATAGACAGCATTTTAGCTGTGTTTGAAGTTAAATCACCTCCATTCACTTTCTATTCTCACTTTTTGTCATGGTAGTGCATGAAAACTACCATAAGTCTGCTGTAGCTCAGTATTTGAGCGTTATAGTTCACCACTACAACATTTTGTAATCACTTCTGCAGTAGTTGTGTGGAGCAGAAGTTAGTTTTACCCTGCTAACGCTTAAAACTCTGTGAAACGGGCCCATGCTGACTGGTTTGAGGCTCAGCTGGGCAGTAACCGTAACAGTTGGGCAGTAACTGTAACATTTGGGCAGTAACTGTAACAGTTGGGCAGTAACAGTAATAGTTGGGCAGTAACAGCTGGGCGGTAACTGTAACAGCTGGGCAGTAACAACTGGGCAGTAACTAACAGTTGGGCAGTAACTAACAGGTGGGCAGTAACTAACAGCTGAACAGTAACAGCTGGGCACTGACGGTAACAGTTGGGCAGTAACAGTAACAGCTGGGCGGTAACTGTAAAAGCTGGGCGGTAACTAACAGTTGAAGAGTAACATCTGGGCAGTGACGGTAACAGTTGGGCAGTAACAGTAACAGCTGGGCAGTAACAGTTGGGCAGTAACACTAACAGCTGGGCAGTAACAGTTGGGCAGTAACACTAACAGCTGGGCAGTAACTGTAACAGTTGGGCAGTAACAGCTGGGCAGTGACAGTAACAGCTGGGCAGTAACACTAACAGCTGGGCAGTAACAGCTGGGCAGTGACAGTAACAGTTGGGCAGTAACTGTAATGGTTGGGCAGTAACAGCTGGGCAGTGACAGTAACAGTTGGGCAGTAACAGCTGGGCAATGCTGGTGCGAAAGGGCGTTTCATTCAGATGTTTGAATCCAGTCTAATAAGAAAGGACTACTGAAGCTTGTGATATGAACTGTGTAATTAAATACAGGCACAATACATACAAAATATCAAATTATATGATTTGTGGCATGAGCTACAGTGTGTACTGCCAAATAGATGCCTGGGATGTTTTGTAGTGCACTACAGTGGCTTACACGTGGAGAGGAGTTAGAAACCCATAAATTTAATGACTGACTCATTCAATAAAAGCCGTGTGTTTAATAAGAAGCTATTTATAACGTGGCCTTCGTTTAAAAGATTAGAAGCGTATTTGGGCTCCTGAGAACAGCCAATGAATAAAACGCGCTCTTCCCCTTTAAGAAACCGGAAGTGACGAGGGAGTTCGGCGGGCCTGATGGTGGGTTTATTTTGGTGCTGAGCTGTGGTTTGTGTTTCGACTGTGCGATGTCACCAATCCGCTTCGCCATTCCCCTGTGCGCTTGGCGGCACTTGAGTGTTTTAAGAAGCGTCCAGAGCCTCAGAGGGAGGCAGTGTGGAGGCGCTCGGCCGCGGTGCTCCTCCACAGGGCTCAACGGCGAGAGGAGCATGGAGGAACTCCTACGCAGGACCGTGACTCCACTGCCCACCTACGAGACGAGGGACAAGTCCCCCCCGCCGCCCGACTCCAACAGCCTGGAGTTTATGTACTTCTACAGAAAGCTGAACAAAGAGCAGAAACTGGTGTTTCTCGAAAAGCTGTCAAAGGAGTTCGGAGTGGACCACAGAGGGGTCTCGGAGCTGGCAGTGAAACTGCTGGACACGCAGCTGCGGGACTCGGCCACAGTGCTGCAAGTGGAGGACAGACTCCGTTACAGTTTAACTCCCAGATACAGACACTTACTCGGCCATATAAGCAGGGTGGAGGGGGGAGTGAAGTTTTTGGTGGACCTCCGTGCAGATGTTATCGGCATTACGACTTCTAAAGTTACTGACAGTCCCCATATGCGGGTAACTACGCTGCTCTAGATAACTCCAGATAATGCTCTTAAGCAGATTGGTGTGACACGAGTTCCGCCGTGTGTTTAAGCAGTGCCGTTTGCGAAGTTTGGAAAGTTATAATGTGCTTGGAAAAGTTTACATGACGTCAGCATCCCCCTTCGCCTACTTGGCCCGCGGTGTCCGTTACACACATTGTAAATAACACGGTGTCGCAGCAGCAGAGCGGGTGACTTTTGCCCTACTTAAAGGAGTAATCCACCCGTTTTTCAAATTTTCAGAAAAAGTCATATCATTCTTTTGAGATGTAAACGGAGTCGTTCAGAGTGGTTTCACATGAAATGGTTGATTGTAGAGAAACTTACAGACTCATATTTATTTGTGGTGATAGTAACCAGTGACCCCGACTACCAGTTCAACCTGCATGTGTCTGCCGAGTTTTTCTGTGTATTTTTAGTTGTTCTTTTAACGCCTGGGCCAGTATTCCTTGGCCACACCACACCCCTTCCACATATGTAATGTTGATGATGGTAAAATATTAATTAATCAGAAATAAGTGTACATTGGGGACTTTTTTGCCTTCCAGCAACCTACATGTACCCCTACACTATGAATGGATTAAAGTACGTTTTAAGTCAAGACTATCAAAAAGCAATGTGTCAGATATCTGGCAGCCTATATCGAACCATGTCATGTAATAGCTTTCTGCGAGGAAGCTTTTAGAGGCATTAAACTCTTCAGACGTCGCCGCAACTGTGAACAGTTCTGACTCTGCAAGTTTCTCTGGAACAGAGCATTTCACACCAACCCACTCTAAATGGCTTTTACCACTCAGCCTTTAAATTATGTAGAATTTAGAAGAAGTCGGTGGAGTTCCCCTTTGATGGCGAAAGCTGATTACTCAGTCACAAGCAGATAGTAATAGTGTGTTCGTTTTAGGCCTACTTCTGCTTAGTTGTGTGAACGGTAGACGACGTACAGTTGTAACTTTTTTAATGAATTTTTTTTGTGCACAAAAAAAAGTGAGAATCAGCTTTTTTTTCTGCATGTTTCGTTTATCTGTCTACATACTCTGTTTTCTGCACATATATTTCACATTTAAACCCATACTTAAGTAAAATCCTTTTAATGATCTTTTCAAAAAACCAACTTCAAGGTGGCAGTTCAAACACTACTAAAGAAGCCCTGAGTAACTTGCAGATCTGTTACCTGCATAACTTGAATCTACATAACAGAATGAAATTGAATACAAAAAGGAATAAGAAGCCAAATGTAAATGACTAAAATGTAACTGATTAAAAAGTAGATTCCCTTCCTCACAGATGTAGTTGAGGAGAAGTAAAAAAAAAATTATTAGAATATACTCAGGAAAAAATTTTTTATTTGAGTATGTGTAAGTTAAACTACGTTCAGACTGCAGGCAAATCAGGTTGACTGTCCATACTGTTATTTACAAGTGATCAGATCGGATTTGTGTGTCCAGACATCACCAACCTGCCTGCGTGGGTTGCTGTGGTAACGATGTAGGTGCGCTAGTGAAACGGATTTCAAACACAGATGCAGACTCCAAACTTCAGAGTTCTCTGGCATTAGCATGAATCTTTGGTGCTCTTCTCAAATCCCAGCACTTCCATTAGTCTGGATTTAAGATCACTGTTGTTTGTCGTGTTGTGAGTGACGTAAAATCCAATTGGAATTATATTTCAAACCATCTCCAGGTGCAGTTTCTTTAGGCTTTGGTCTGGATACAGTCTGGATGTGCCAAAAGTCAGATTTTGGGCTGCCAGTCTGAACAAGGCCTTAGTAACTGTAACTAGTTACTGCCCACATCTGGTTGTGCTGCCCACATACTGGTTAGGTCACTTGGGCTACTTTGCTGTTGTTCAGACATTCATTTTCAAGCTTTAGCGTTTTATTTTAGACTGAAGCGTCCCCAGAGAAGAAGAGTAGTATCTAACCACCTGTGTTGAAAGATTATGGCTGTGCTGAGACGGTTAAAAACATCATTTTTTTGTTTGTTTTGTGTGTGTGTGGTTTTTTTTTTTTTTTACTTTTCAAGTTGTTTTTTTAACTTAAGGAAATAACATCACTTTTACTGGATGCTGGTTTTAGGCTATTTCACACACACATTTGATCACAACTATGGGATTATATTTTATTTTGCTGGTGCTAAAAGGTGGTAATGTGCTGAATAGTCAAGCAGGGTGTAGACTGATATAAATTCTGAACTTTGTTTTACACAGAGTCACTCCTTCTAGATGATCTGTGTTTCTTTTTTTGACCAACACCTGTTGTTAATCAATTCTTAGCTTAGCTTGGCTTTGCTCCTATAGCCAATTTGTGTCCTGGTGTTAGGGTATAATTCCTGTGGTGATATGGTATCTCAGGAGCTTTGGTCTGAGAGATGGTCTGAATGGTATATGCTATTGAGCCTCATCAGCAAAATGTAGATCATTCATATCTGGTGATTCTGAACAGGAGGTGATAGAGCACTCATTTCCAGGTGTGTTGCCTAAGCTTGAAAATCTAACTGCTCATCAACTCCGGGATTCTTGCTTAGCATGGCACCATTTTCAGTATCTCGCCTCCAGGTATTATTTGGCCTCTTTACAGATTACTGGAGATGCAGGAGGGATTTATTAGTTTATAATGCGCTGTGTCAACATATTTTTTTTGTAGCTACGGTCACACTTTCTCCAAAATCTGTGCTGCTGTTGAAACGCCCAAAATGTTGTCTTAAATGGAGCATATTTGAAATGGCACCTAATATTATTTGCTGGTGATGTGACTAGAGAATCGACCTAGACTGGGTTATGAAGTAGCTTTAATGTTGAGTCATTTCAGTTTCAGAAGTTGCCAAGGTTATTTCGTAAGAGAATGTGCCTGTCTTTCTTTTATTGATTATACTGTGACTTAATTTACATTCTTTAACCGCAGTCTCAAATTCATACAGAGTTGCACGTCTACACTTTCTTAAAAGCTCTGATTAAAAAGCATGAGTGAAGGATCATTTGAGCAGTGCATTGTCAATAAAGTAGTTTGAACTCATAATTGACACAGAGGAAGAATCAAAGGAACTTCAAAAGCACTGTGGAATGATTTAAAGCACTCTAGACCAGACAGCGCATCACGCATCACTGTTTGCCTGCTCGCAAACGCACTGGGGAAACGCTGAAACTGTGTTTGATGTTCATAGCCAGGTTAAATGAAGCAGAATTTAAGAAATCAAATTTTTCATTGGACATCAGAAGGGAAAACGATTTGACCACTTTGTCTCATCAGTTTCAGTTGGATTCTGTTTCTCCCATCAGAATCCAGAACCCAAATATTGAGACATGCAAACAGATAAAGAGGCATGTACTGAAAGAACAAAGGCATGCAGAGCTTTAAACAGACTTGAAGATGCGAGAGTGGGCCATCCTTTCAAGACGTTCAGGACGTTCAGCTAGGCCTTGAAACTTAAGAGGCTTTCTTGTGTGATTTTTTTTTTATTTATTTATTTTTGCTAGCTGTTGTTTCTAGTTCTCTTGTAGGCTTCTGATGCGGCTGCTTAAACCTTTACTGATTTGGCAGGAGTTGTTGCCCTTTTTTCAGTATTAACATTTGCATCATTAACATCGATTTTCCAAACAGAATAGTGTTCCCTTAAAAAAAAAAAAGCAATTTCTGTGTACTTTAAAATATTCAGAAAAAGAGGACTATGGCTTTTCCTGAAACCAAAAGTAGCATAATTGTCCAATAATGAATTCATCACGTAAGCCTGCATGGTATATGGGCCATGCACTCAGGGCTGTAAGTCATTTTAGCTTTGCAGCAGTTCAAAGCTATATGCTCCGAACTTGCTGATCCTGTTTTGCCTGGGTTGTTCAGGGATTCTGAGGGAGCGTGAAATAGGGTTTCAAGTTCTGCGTTACTTTGTTGTCATCAAATGTGAGGGTCAGTAATGCCGTAAGAAAATGATTTATAGGAGAAAGACTGTAATGGCTTTGTGGGACACATGTTTATCCAGCGCTTCTTTTGAAATCAAGAATATTAATAGGGAATGGGTCTGCCTTTGCTGCAGTAACAGCCTCTGTGCTTCTAAGGTGTTGGAACATTGCTATTAGAATTTGATTGCGTTCAGCTCCAAGAGCATTAGTGAGGTCTTTGTATTACCAAGGATGTCCTAACTTCAAACCAAATGAATCAACTGTCTCTCTAAACCTGGGCTTTGATACTTAAGCTGTGAGTAATTCTTGTATGCGTAGACATGAAAGCCTGAGGTTAATGATGAACAGTCCATTCGAAAACGTGTGAAACATGAAGTCTCCACGACCACCATGTAAATGTTCATTTAAGTAATAACTGATGTATATTCTTTGTATCTATGTAGTATGATGTGCTTCCACTGCTACATAAGCATATCCTTGCTGGTGGAACAAAAACTCAAATCTCCAAAATGATTTTACAAGAGAAGAGGAAACATAATGGACCTCTTAATGGACGTTAATGTACCAGGATTTTCTGACTGTTTCTATAGGTCCAGTCATCATAACATTTTAACACGCTGGAAAGGGTAGCTGGTGTTTTCACATAAAAAAAAAAGAAAAAAGAAAGAACAACAAAAGTGGAGACGCAAGGTTTATGAATGCTTCTTTACGTGATTGATCCCACAAAGATAAAGGAAAAAAGTGACCTCTGTTGTCCACCTCCATCGGTCCCTATTTGGTCAGAGGATCTCCCTAATTGGTTCAGTTTAGTTCTTGTCATGAACCCCTTAAAATCTCAGGCTTATAGCATAATAGGCTTATTATTCACTAACTAAAGGGACTTCAGTGCAAACTAGCTGAGCAATTCTTGTAATAAAGAAGTGTGTAATAAAACATTGGCTGGGCCCTGGCCGTTTAAGGGGTTGACCCTGTCCTAGAGCAGGTTTGGCATGAGGCATAATTTGTCATGGTGATGGAGCTGTGTTGCTGTGGTAATCCACCAGCATGAGACAGAAAGTCAGTTAGATTGAAGTAAACTTAAAGTAAGCTGGCTAAGCAAGTTAAGCATTAATGATGTGCATCAAATATCTGTTGCATTGCCTATGATGATCTGCAAAAGATGTAAGTTTGAATGAAAACTTGCATTTTAAAGTCTTTCTCTTTTTTTTCATTCCTTCATCTGTTGCCCTTACTCTTCTCCGCCCTGCCCTCCATCATGTCACCAAACTTGAGAATCTCACAGTCTATATTTCAAAGGGTTTTGATCAGCCGCGAGGCTATTGAAATACAGATTTGTCCCAGACTTGCTCTCTCTCTCCTGCTTTGTGTGAGGAGAAATGTGGGTCTCTCTCTTGCTAGAGGCAGAGAAGCAGCTGCACTTTTAAGTACAGCATGGCAAAAATGCTTCGGAAACGCTGCCGATGGATAAATCAACATATACGATTATTTATCCTCATTGCTAAATTTGGCCTGTATTAGACGTATGCACGCATGCCTCATTTCTACCCGGATAAACTTCATGTGTGTGTATGAACAGGTATCTTACATGCACACAAATGTTGACCGCTGCAGTTTTGAAAGTTTTGGGTGGAGGGATGATGCCGTATATCTGTGTGAGATTCCCTGATTTACCCCTGGCCCTGGAGGAAATTCAGCCATGTAAGCAAATACAAATTTGTGCAGGGTGCAGAATTTTAAGTGCTGCCAGTTGGCCTTGCGTGTAAAGTGGAATAACATCCTGCAAGTGCTTAAAAGTAATTTCTCTGTCCGAAGTGGGTTTGATAATTTTTAAAGTTAAGTGGAAATGTGCCTAGTTTGGGGGCTGTGGTCCAGGGATAGCACTTAGACTAGGCCTGTGATTGACAGAAAAGTGAAGTGATGTAGACTATATCCGTACCCCTGCTGCAATGAGAAATAGCATGCTGTCCCCTGTGCTCCTCTTCCTCCTGGGCAGCTTTCCTGCTCTAACCAAGCTGCTCACTGGTGCAGCACTGCAGGTGATGGGAAGTGTTACTGTTTGGGATTTAATGGCTCAGGTTCATTTACTGCATTTACTTGAATTTTTAATTTGATCTATTTATTTTTTTGTATGTCTGCTGACAGTAGAGATGCACCACATATCTGCAGCCAATACACTGATCAGGCATAACATTATGACTCCTTGTTTCTGTGCTCACTGTCCATTTGATCAGCTCCACTTATGATATAGATGCACTTCGTAGTTCTACAATTACAGACTGCAGTCCATCTGTTTCTCTGATACTCTGTTAGCCACCTTTTAGGATGTTCTTCAGCGGTCAGGACCCTCACAGACCCTCACATGGTGTTTAAAACCTCCAGCAGCACTGCTGTGTCTGATCCACTTATACCAGCACAACACACACTAATACACCACCACCACGTCAGTGTTACTGCACTGCTGAGAATGATCCACCACCCAAATAGTACCTGCTCTGTGAGGGTTCATGGGGGTCTTGACCACTGAGGAACAGGGTAAAAGGGGGCTAACAAAGTATGCAGAGAAACAGATGGACTACAATCTCTAACTGTAGAACTACAAAGTGCACCTAGCTGATAAAATGGACAGTGAGCGCTTGTAGATAGAAACTTTATGTACGTAAAGTAAATAGTATATAAAGTAAAAGATTTTGTTTAACTAGGTCTGGGCTGAATGGTTCAGTAGACAGCTAACAGCGGGCTAACAGACCACTCCAGTAATATTCAGAGTTTGGCTTTGCTGGAGGAAATTTGCCACATACAAAGTTAAAAATATGCCATTTGGATGTCTGTTATAAACTTCAAATGTCTGTGGTTAAGCAGAGCTGACCTGAGCATCAAACCATGCATGGGAAGTGAACATAACTACTAGCTTGGTGTAGACAAATATAAAAGTGCTAGCGGAAATTATTATTGTACTCGGACTACATTAAATTATATTAAATGATCAGACTTTTATTCACAATCGAATTTGAATGTTCTTGTTAAAAAAACAGTTCGATGTGATCTAAATTTAGTATAATAAATTGTGAGTACACACTACCATATTATTACTTTAGCCATATTATTCAATCAATTCAAAACATTTCTTCTGACTTGTTTTCAGAAATGGACATTGATGGGTTCATGATTAAAATCGGTCCAATATTAGATGCACAGCTGACAGCTGCAACCGGTAATTTAGCTCTGTATTTTTCCACTCGTGAATTAAGTGACTTCTGTGTAGTGATGGGTTGTTTCTTTCTTTGCAACTTACTGGGATGGATAGGATCAGAAGGTTTCTGATTTGATTCCCTGTCCAGGCAGAAATGCCACTGCATTCCTAACTCTGTGTTATCTGAGAAAATGTCTTCTCAGTTTACTTGCCTGTCAGAAAGAAAGAAGTGTGGCTGAATGTGAGAAGAAATACAATAACAGGTGAAATATTTGTAGACTTTCTGCTAGGCAGACTAGGGCTGTTTAAGGTCAGACTATGATTCTTCACCTTGGGAACGTGTGTGTGTGGGTGCAGGGGGATAGTTTGATTGACAGGCATTTATGTTTAGCTTGTTATCTCTCGGAAGAGCCCACATGGACATGGAAATGTGTGCTTGAGGGTGCATGTATACCACTGTCCACGTTTGTCTTTGTTTCTATGTGACTGAGCACAAGAGTGCAGTTCTTTAATGAAAAATAGGGACGTCTGCTTGCTAAAATGGCAGTGTGTTTACCTGCGATCTCTTTCTCCTCTCTTGAAGCACATCTTTAATAAAAACATCTTTAGGGCATGCAAACAGTCCTGTAATGCAGCAGCCTGCACAAAGCAATGAGCAAGCGGGCTGCAGATGATCAGAAATATTAAATGTGCCATGAAGAATTAAGATGTTGTGTGCAAATATAACATAATCCAGATGAAAATTAAATTAGTGTTTAATTAGCTTCTTTCAACCAGTTCTTTCATAGCTGGATTAGGGACAGATTTCATTAGGCTCTGTACAATGCTTTTCAAATAACAGTGCTTTATTTAAGCATCTTATTTAGTCTAGCTTGACTGTATAGACACATGGTTAGTTCTTGCATTAAATGTTCTGTCTGTTTGTGTTTTAGGATCTTAACAGCACTTTGAAGAGCCTCCTGTCTGAGTGGTTCTCTGTTGGGCTGCTCCGGCTAGAGAGAATCACCTGGCAGTCCCCTTGTGAGCTTCTTCAGAAGATCAGCCAGTAAGACAAGCTCTCACACACATACACCATGCTTTTTTTATGTAATATACACCAATCAGGCATAACATTACAACCACCTCCTTGTTTCTACCCTCATTGTCCATTTTATCAGGTGCACTTTCTAGTTCTACAGTTACAGACTGTAGTCCATCTGTTTCTCTGCATACTTTGTTAGCCGCCCTTTACCCTGTTCTTCAGGGGTTGGCCCCTCACAGACCAGGCACTATTTGGGTGGTGCATCATTCTCAGCACTGCAGAAACACTGACGTGGTGGTGGTGTGTTAGTGTGTGTTATGCTGGCCTGAGTGGATCAGACACAGCAGTGCTGCTAGAGTTTTTAAACTCTTGTCCACTCAGTGTCCACTCCATTAGACACTCCTACCTTGTCAGTCCACCTTGTAGATGGAAAGTCAGAGACGATAGCTCATCTGTTGCTGCGCAGTTTGTGTTGGGCATCCTCTAGTCCTTCATCAGTGGTCACAGGACGGTGCCCACAGGACGCTGCTGGCTGGATATTTTTGGTTGGTGGACTATTCTCAGTCCAGCAGTGACACTGAGGTGTTTATAAATTCCAGCAGCGCTGTTGTGTCTGATCCACTCAGACCAGCGCAACACACACTGACACACCACCACCACATCAGTGTTAGTGCAGTGCTGAGAATGATCCAACACCCAAATAGTACCTGCTCTGTGAGGGTCCATGGGGGTCCTGACTCTCTTAGACTACAATCTGTAATTGTAGAACTACACCTATGTAGTAAGTGGAGCTGATAAAATGGACAAATGAATATCGAAACAAGGAGGTGGTCATAATGTTATGCCTGACCAGTGTGGATTGAAGGCACTCAAAAATAGTTTTAATTTATATGTCTGTAGACGTGAGATCAGACATGAGATCTACAAGCAAAGGATGCATTGATAATGAAAAGCTGTGAAAAGCACAGTATTTTGAAACATCTCTTCAATGTCTGTTTTTCCAGATATGAGGCAGTCCATCCAGTGCGTAACTGGACAGACATTAAACGTAGAGTTGGACCCTATCGACGGTGCTATGCCTTCACTCATGCCTCCATGCCTGGGGAACCTTTGGTGGTCTTGCATGTTGCTCTCACACAAGATATTTCAGATAACATCCAAGTGAGTGGCCAGGGACTCACCCTTGGTTTAGTCCCTACTTTACACATCTCAGTTCAGTCAGCAGTGAATAATAATCAGTAACCATGTTTACTTGTGGAAGAATTCACTGGTTCCAAATGAACTTGATATATGTACCTTAAACTCAGTTATCTGATGAAAATAGACATCTGCATGAACAGTATGTGAAATTAGAACTAAATTCATGCATATGCATTGAGCAGCATTTACTGTCAACTTAACAAATACACATACAGTGGCCTTTTGATCCGTCACATTGATGGAGTTCTTTATTAGTCCAAATTTGTAATCTATTAAATGTGCCAAAATATAAAAATAATTGATATTTGAATTGATGGAGCCAAACTAGATCTTAGATAATAACTACTTAAGAAGAGCTCTGGAAATTGTTTAATGTGTCATCAATATACATAAAACTAATACTTATTAAAATGTTATTTGGCTAGGCTCAATCTATTAATCCACTTTGAGATTCATTACTGACAACCCTCACAGCACTAGCTCATTTTTATTTATAAATCACTCTCCGGCCAAATGCCAGCTCATAACTCTTCTGTGATCTCTATAAATAATTCGCTCTAGTGACTGAATCACCTACCAGGCACCTAGAGATTTTACTAAACTGGGAAAATCTGCTTTTAGCTATAATAAACAAATGAGCTGGAATTCACTACAGGAGTCTGTAAAACTCGGCTCGCTCACTCAGTCATGTTAAACTTTTAATTTCTAGTTATCTTGAGACCACCTGCAAGTTTTAGTTGAATTTTATTTATTTTTTTCCCTTTGTCCCTTTTTATTTTAATATAATTTTATTAGGTTGATTAAAATATTAATTTAATGTGTTTTTTTTATTCTTTCCCTTTTTAATTGAATCTTAATTCTCTTCATTTTTTGTTTCATGTTACTGTTATTATTGTTCATACAGTTCTTTTCATTTTAGTGTATACTCATTAAATTCCATCTTAATTTCTTCTCAGTCCCTTTGCATTGTAAGTGTTTGGCTGTATTTAAAATGAAGATCACCTTCAGTGTGTTTTTGAGTGAAAATTGATTGTTGTGTTATTCTGGCTTTTAAAATATCATTTTCTCAGGTGTGTAAGACTTTTGCCCGGGACTGTATATATGGATTTGCAAAAAAAAAACATCTCACAAATTGTGTGGCTGGTAGAGAAAAATTGATTACATATTTGACTTTACCATGCAAGAATATGCATAAAACAAACATCAACAAACCTATTACAAACCAGCTTGATTACTGAAGGATTGTTAGCCTGCATGTAAACATGGCTAGTATCAAGATTTACAGACTTTTGCAAGACTTATTGCTGTAGTTATTTTGTCTGACTTTATTGTTGTCTCTTTTTTACAATTAACAGTTTATTTGCACATACAGGTTTGCAGATACAGATATTGTGGAATGTACATACTCATGGTTAACAGTGGGCATTGTAAACTGAATAAGGAAGGGGAGAATACATTAATTAATTAAAATAATTTAAAAGGGGGGGTGGGGGGAGAAAAATGGGAGAATATTGAAACATTTAATTCCGTGCCTCAAGATATGACATTAGCAATTGCCAAATTTGCCAGAACTTATGCATTTTCTGATTTGAGTTGTAGGTCAGTTGCTCTAATGGAAGTACTGTTGTAACCTGGGAAAAAAACACAAAAGCAAAATACATTTCTTGGCCAAAGACACCAATATGAAAACTGTATCTTATCACATGACCAAAAACAGTGCATACATGTACCTCTGTCCTGTTTACATTTATTGTTCTCTCTTATTCTATTGTCAGAGTATTGTGAGAGAGTTTGCAACACTGGACGCAATAGAGGAGGTCCAAAAGATCAACTCTGCCATCTTCTACTCCATCTCCTCCACACAGGCCGGTCTGCAGGGAGTGGAGCTTGGTAATTACCTCATCAAGAGGGTGGTCAGAGAATTGCAGGTTAGTGTGAGCAGATTAGAATGACTGCCTGAGATCTTAGAGACAGCGAATGCTCTGTTGCATTGGGGAAAAAAACGCATGAAGGTATCAAACATACTGCACAACATATGGTGATTATGTTGTGATTCTAAATGTTAGCAATACTGTGGTTCTACCATGTGGAGGAGGAAGTGTCATCCAGCAGAATGGGGTTAAACTGAGCATTTAGAGATCTGGAGAGAGATGGAGTGGTCCACCCACACAGGGTATGAGTACTGTACACAGTAGTTTAGCCTCTGATTGAGGAGCAAACTATACAGCTTGTTACTGTCAACCACACAGTTAGACATGCTGAAGTCATGCTTTTCACTGCTGTCCGTATGGTCCACTAACAACCACTCTCTATACCACATGGATTATGGCTGACAGATACCATACCTTTCTGTAGCTGAATACAAGAATAACATGTTTTGCAGCCATACAGTTGTCCAAAAGCCCTGTCAAGTATTTGACTTAACCAAGAGTGCCTTGCTCTAATGTCTTCCACAGATCTCTCTGACATGTTATTATGAGGATCAGAGTAAAAGCCGTATTTGAACATTGAGTGTCTGTCACAGACTAGTACTTTCCTGATATCTTCCAGAAGCTACTTGTGCTTAATTGATCAGTGTAGGTAAACAAATCATAGGACTGTGGGCACTAATTTAGAGCTTGGTCTTAGACCACTGGAGCACCAAGCAATTTGTGGAAGTGAATTGCTTGACTCATGCAGAAAAAAAGGTTGTCCCTACATGTAATTCTCTGTAGGCACAGATGTCCTGTCTCTCTTATTTAAGGCAGTGGAGATGAAGCACTTTAGTTATTGTTTACTCATATAAATTTGGTAAAAGGCATAAGACTGGAACATCATATACACCCATCAGCAGAGTAAAGTGTGGGATTACATATTCTCTTTCATATCCATGGAGAGACCGAGTGAGAAACTAACAAAAAACTAATGAAATCTCAGCTGTCAACCTGACATGAACGGATATGGAAAACATGGCGTGTCTGAGAGTTGTGTGCTCGCTTTATTGGATGATGGCAGAATTGAATGAGGGAGGGAAAAAAAACAAGTGGCACTCAGGTTTATAGATTCAGATGACTTTTTGCTTCATGGAAAATGTTGATGAAATAAAGTGCAGGGTGGCTGTTTGTGTAATGGAGGTTAAGCCCTGTTAAGAGCTCTCAGAAGAGGCCTGTGGGGTTGCTGTTTTCGCTGAGAGCTGAGCGAAGGAGCGGGGCCTGCTGCTGGATGGGAAATGGGACAGGGCACAGACACAGGGCTGATGGGCATTATTTCATGCAAATGGCCCATACTGGCAAGATTTGTACTCATGCCGCAGTGAATGAGGTCTGTATAGGGTGTGTCAGTGATAAGGGTGCTGCATGGGAAATGCCTTTGCTGTTGGAAAGAGTGTTTTACTGCCAGTGCTCATCTAAATAGTATTGTAATGTGTTTTGGTGTGGAGAAAAAGAGAGCAAGAGAAATCATGTAAGAATAGGGTCAGTGTGGCTGATTATGATGGGGGAGTGCTGGACTGTGTATGTGAGTGAATGATTGGTGCAGTGTGTCCCACTGCAAACAGGAGGAGTGAAGGTGACTCACTCTGCCACTGGGGAGCCACTACAGTGATGGATGGAAGATGGAAGGAGGGAGGGGGGAAAAAGAAAAAAAGGTCATAGTGTGATTTAGGAGGAGGAGAAAAGGGTCTAGTTGTCTTTCTGCATTGTACTCATGGGACTCTTCTGTTCTCACTCTTTCTCTCCCCCTCCCTCTTCCTCTACCACTTCCTCTATGCCTGCTGACCAAGGATTTGCAGTAAATTGAGCTGATGAATAGAAAGTGACCCCCAGATACGCTTATTCTCACTTCCTCAGAGTATGTGATGGAGAATACACAGATGAATGAGGAAGTGAGGCTGAGACATAGAAAACAGACTTAAACTCTCTCCCCTCAGGGGTCCTGTCTGACACCTTTTGGCTTAGTTAGAGTCAAATATAGACAGGGGGGAGAGAGAGAGAGAGAGAGAGAGAGAGAGAGAGAGAGAGAGAGAATTTGTATGTGGGTCCATGTCTTAGTCCAAGAGGAAAAAAGAACCGTGGGGGAGTCAATATGGTTGAGTGTAGCGAGGCAGCAAAGGGGAAAGAGGCTGTCTGAACTGGCCCTGGATCTAAAGAGTTCCTTTTGTGCTTCCATGAGGTGCAGCATGTCCTGTACGTAGGGCTATGCATATACACTGTATATATAAATAAAAATCATAAGTATATATAAGATCAGATTTTCCATGTAAGTATGGAATTTCACGGAATTACGCCCCATTTCAACATTAGGTGCCTAACAATTTTTCACACGTCTGCATGTTATGAGTGACATACATGTGTAGCTATGTGCATCATATACATAACAGGCAAAATAATTACATTGCGGCTTGTTTTTGTCCCAGCAGGCTACCTTAACAAACGCCACTTTGAAGCAGCAGCCAGTTCAAATATCAAAACCGTTAAATTCATTTTCAGCCAAGTGTGGATCCAAGCACTACCCCAGTGACTGTTCTGAATCAGATAATGGGTTATTCTTTGAGGTCTGCTAACTGTGCCTTACATTTACTTTCTGCTTGCTTACGAGAGTCACTCACTAGGAAAACCATCAAATACCTGTCAATCATGTATTTTTGGAGGCATATCTGTAGCCAAAAAGATCCAAAAAACCTCACAATGTTAAAACTCACACTATTCTCACACTGATTCACAAAGTGTGGTTCATCTGTGTGAAACTCAATACCAAACTGTTCATATGTGTAATAATAATAGTTGTGTGCAAAAACTCAGAGGTACAATAATTTGAACTGCTTTATACTAGATGATTCATATTTATTATTACAGTCACCGCCACTTTACTATATTCATAAGTAAATCTTGTGTACCTATTGCAGTTTTTCTCTTTATCTTTGTTTTAAATTATTAAAGTGTTTATTCTTTTACATAAATGGTTGCAACTGTAACAACAGCGATTTCCCTCTGGGATCAATAAAGGATTCTGATTCTGATATATGCTTTACAATATTTGTTCCTTTAAGAGTTTCAATAACAGTATTAATATGTATTTAAATAGGAGTGCACTTTAATGCATTCAGCCATTTAATATGAAATGGTAAAAAAAAGAAAATAAATAACCTAACCATAAATAATTAAGCCAATAACTGAGTATGTTAGTTTTTAGCTTCCATAACATATTTGGTCTAACAGAGGATAAAAAGAAAAAACTGGAATCACACATTAAAAACAGGCTTTGAGAAGAAAAAAAATCTGAATCTGCAGGGTCTGCTGAAAACTGACTGCATCCTTCCTTTCTCCTCAGAGTGAGTTCCCCCACATGGCTCAGTTCTCCAGCTTGTCTCCTATCCCAGGCTTTGCGGCCTGGCTACAGGGCTTCCTGGGCCAGTACAGGAAGGAGGGCCGTGCAGCTGAGCTTCTCTCTGAGCAAGAGTGGAGGGAAGTGGAGGAGGTGACCGGTGCTGCCCATGGAGCAGCAGCTCTGGAGACCCTTCGTGCTCTCCTCGGATCTGGGGAATGGCTGCGCTCCGAGCGGATGGTACGCACGCTGGAACCTGTGCTGATGCGCCTGTGTGCCTGGTACCTGTACGGAGAGAAGAGGCGGGGCTATGCCCTCAACCCCGTTGCCAACTTTCACTTGCAGAACGGCGCTGTCTTGTGGCGCCTGAACTGGCTCGCAGACACTAGCCCCAGAGGCATTGCAAACTCATGCGGCATCATGGTCAATTACCGCTACTTCCTGCAGGAGACCAGCACCAACAGCGCCACCTACTTGCAAAACAAAGTCATCACAGCTTCAGAGCAAGTGCTGAGCCTCGTCTCACAGTTCCACAAGAACAGTAAATTGTGAAATATCTCCTGATGCACTTTAACAGAGGGACAAAGCTCTCTACGGACATGCTTAGCAGTTAGCAGCACTGCTGTTTTTTTTTTTTTTTAAATGAGGAATAATACCTTGAAATCAATCTTTAATTGTTAAAATGATAAAGAGGCACAAGAACATACACTTTTACTGTTCAAATGATTGGAATCACGTTAAATTAATAATTGGTATTTCTTTCAATACTAAAGTAGACAAATCATAGTCTGGATACAATGGGTGTATTTAATATGCTTTATTTAATATTTTTGGGGTAATATCAAAGAGTTATTGAATGATAATATACTGTAATTATCTGATCATCGTAATCCCTTGAATCGTCTTCTGTCTGAAGTGTTGATCCTCACTTTTCAAAAACAAGACATTGTGGACATTCATTCTATTAGAACTTCATTCTAATGCAGCTTTGTCAGTCAATGTGGAATCATCTACAGCTCTGTTCATCATTCTGGACACAGTTTCCTTCAAATTAGTAAATACCTATTAAGTTCAGCATTGCAGAGTACAAACGTGACATTAAAATCACTTTACAGTACTGTGCAAAGGTTAGAGACCACCGATTTCTTTTTATAATGCCAAGCCATTAAGTACAAGTTATTCATTTTTCAGGATATGTTTTTTAATTAGATTTGGTGAAGTAAGTGAAAAAAACAGGAATTTCTAAAACAAAAGTAAAAAAAAAGGACATATAGAAAAAAATATGTATAGAGAATGGGAAACAGCCATGCCTGGTAGACCACCAAAACTGCCACCATCAATAAAACAGTACTAGGAGCTTTCATCTCAGAGAGATGCAAAATAATCAAGCTCTATTCTTGATCCAAATCTGTAAAAATCCACCAGTACCTGTCCATCCTTCCACTGTGAGAAAACAACTCAACACTGTGAGTCTGAAAGGATGTGTAGCTGTCAAGAAGCCCATAATGAGAAAAGAAAATAGGCTGAAAAAAGAACATTTCCAAATCAAATGATGAATCTGCTGGTGTTCTCAGAATAGTGACCACCTCATGGTCCAGAAAGCTACATCACTGAATGTGTTTGGGATTATTTGGATGATGAGAAGCAGAAAATGCAACCAGCTTCTAAGACTGAACTTTTGAGGTATGGAAAATTTCTTTGAAAAACTGACAGTTTCATGGACAGAATGACAGCTGTAATAAAGGCAAAGGGTGGATACATTAAATGCTGAAAAAATGTACGTTTTGTGCTTAAGGTTTGTTTAAAATTTCTCTTAGATAGTAATAGTGCTACTTTTTTGATCCCACAACCAGGGAAATTCCACCTCCGCATTTAACCCATCCGTGAAGTGAAACACCACATACACACTAGTGAACACACACTAGGGAGCAGTGAGCACACTTGCCCGGAGCGGTGGGCAGCCCCATCCACGGCGCCCGGGGAGCAGTTGGGGGTTAGGTGTCTTGCTCAAGGACACCTCAGTCATGGACTGTCAGCCCTGGTGATCGAACCGGCAACCTTCCGCTCACAGTGCCAGTTCCCTGACCTCCAGCCCACTGCCCCCTAGAATATGATTCCTACTTTTGCTACATGTTGACAAATTAATAACTTGTATTTAATGCCTGCTTTGACAGGAAATCAAACAAACAAAGGGTGGTCTTGTACACGTACCTGCAACAAAGCTGCTTTTATATCATTATACCGGTACTCCCAAACTTCAGAATGGTTCAAAGTGAGGCCTCACACAGTGAAGATCTGGACTATTTTTTTTTATGATTTTCTGACAGATCAATATCAACATTGTCCTACGTTTACAGTTAGTCCCCAAAATGGTGGGGCTAACAAAGAGCTTTTTGGGTCATTCTTTGCAATGTGCCAAACTTTGTTCTCTCATTTGAGATCATTTGAAATGAGCCCATTTTGCTTGTGCTGTTCTCTTCAGTAGAGTGCCCATGCAGGGTTTGCCAGTATTATCGTTTTGCTGCTTATTTTGTGGTTTGAAAGAGTTCAGGGTAATGAAGCGAGGAGAATCTATCAGCTCCTGTCATGTCCCTGCTTCACACTGTGTGTGTGTGTGAGTGAGAGAGAGAGAGAACAAGTGGGCGGAGGCTGCTGGAATAAATGAGGTTTTGATTTCTTCATTATTGTGATCTGCTTCACTCTGTGAAAAACTTCTGTGTACAAGCGTTGCATCTCTCTTTTTTTTCCCACTCATGGTAACATGAATGATCATTGAGTGAGTGAACAATTCATGCAAATGTGTCTCCCTCCCAGCACCTATTTGTTTGTTTATTTATTTATTGATTCATTTGTACTGAAAGATGGTCTCTAATACAGCTCAAACACTTTCTTGTTGAACGTTGTCTCAGCCCAGCTAACACTAAATGCCCTTTTAGTACAATTGATAATTATTGGATTTGTAAAACATCGTAAGGCAGGCATCAAAGTAAGCAGTCCCATGTTGGGTGAAGGTTAGATCAGGTCTGCAGTGTCTTTTTTAGCTGCCTTGGGGAAAACGTAACACTCCCTGGGACCAGGAGACACTTTATTCCTTCCCGTGTCTGGTCCCTGGAGACTGATAAGAGACCTCTGTGCTTCAAGTAGGGGCCCCTATCTGTTTTCAGTCTATTGTCGTGTAAAACATATCAGTGCAAGTTGACTGTGAAATTGCATTTTTACTCTCAAAGGAGGAATGCTGTTTTTTTTCACTCCCCTGAGCTGCATGGTGTCCTAGAAACTAATGAAGTAAGAAATAAAGTTGAAATAAATTGATAAATTTATGATATTCACTTAAGCAGAACACGGGAAGGAAGAAAAAAAAAGACGGTGTTTAAAGGATGCCCTTGAGAACCCTCTCCCACGGTGATGGAGAGAGAGAAGAAGAGAAAAGGAGGGGGGACGTACCTGTGGGGAGTGAATGCTTTGGAGGAATGTGGAGTCGCAGGCCCAAGGCTGCCACGCTACACTTCAACACCTCGAGGGTTTCAACTAAGGGGTAAACACATGTGGAGTTACTATGGCAACTGCTGGGACACTTAACATCCACTGCGGAGCTTCAGGCAGCGTTCATTTCTCTTCTGTATCAGTTCAGCCTGATCCAAGGATGATTTTTATACATCCTGATGCCTTTTGCCTCAGCCACTGGAGTGGTTTTTTAACATATGTCATAATTTCTTTATATAATAACTTTATTCATGTCGTTGATACTCTTACCTCTCCGTCCCCTTGTGTTCTTACAGAGATCAGCTGGAAAAGCACCAGTAAATTTTCTCTGCTGCAAAAAGGGCAGTGTTCTCTTGTTAGGTAGGCACATGGCATTGCAGTACAAGTGTTAGAAAGAGCACATCTGAGACTGCAGCTGTATTATGCTTTAACAGATTGGTTGAGTGTGTGGACAGCAGCACTTGAGAGGGAATCGGCTTACTGGCTGCGGAGCGGTGAAGAAAAAGGAGACGTTTTCCTTTCCACTTCTCTCAGGGATTACCCAGCCTGTCAGTCACTGCAGAAACAGTTGTATTGGACTTGGAAAAACATCTAGCTCTCTAGTTGGTATTCGTTCTATGTGGCTTTGTGTCTCTTTCTAGCACTTCAGATACAAGCACACATTGAGAAACAGAGAGACTTCAAATCAAATCAAAACTCAACATAGCTCTGTGGATGTTATACATATTTCATTATTTAATACTATGTGATGCTGAAGGTGAATAGGGTCATTTTTAAAATAGGTAAAATAATATACAAAAATTAAAAGAAAAGGAGGGAAACTAGTTCACTTTTTGAAATTCATGCATTTTATCCATTGCACATCATTTATATTAAAATAACTGTTTACATGTGCTTAATAATCTGATACCTGCAGAAGATCTGATTTAGTCAGTAATCTGATCAAACGTTTATATGCGCTTGAGAAATCAGTTAATGAGAAAAGATGAAGAATGTTAAAAGCTTTCATTTCATAAAGCATGCGGTTGGTTTCAGCATCCCTTTTAAAGTGTTTTGCTGTGGCAACACTGAGTGCTTATTTTTTGGTACGCGCTGTTTTTGCACATGCGCAGACTGAGAAGTCCGAAAGAAATCCGAGTAAGGGTTTACATGCGCTGAGAAATCTGATTACTGAGCTAACATGAAGCTACCTTTATCGAATTTCTTAATCAGATTTCTAGACTTTACTCCGATCTAAGAAATCAGAGTATACTGTTTACATGACCATTTGAATAAACCATTTGAAAACTGCAGAAATCTAATTATGGATTGTTGTGTGCCTGTAAACACACTCATTGCTTTATATGTTGTAGAACATAACTAAATAATATATAGCCAAAACATATTACTGATCATAGTCAAAATAGGAAAAACATACTGAAATAAATAGATTGACAGGACCAAAATTCTGTTTATAGTGTTCTGCCACTGTATTACTGTATTACACTGCACATAGTATTTAACTCAAAAGAACATTGAAGACCAGGAGACTGAGCCCAGTGAGTTCATCAGTGCAGCTGCTAGCCAACTGCACATTAACGTTTTAGAGCCCATTTGTTAATAAGCAATTACTGTCTAGATTGATTAGGAGGCACTTTACACTTATTCTAATGGCTGTAACTCTACAATTGCAGTTAAGTTAAGCATGTGCTAGACAACATTCTATTACCTTATCGTAATGTATTCCAACAGTGCATATATCAACTCATTCTGCCCTGTCACATATTAGACGCTGCTTTTCTGAGGTATCTGCTGGCTATATCTTAACTTTCTCCTATGTTTCAGGGACTGATTCCGATTTCAGATCCTTTAATCATGGTGCAGGAAGCTACATTCTACTCACACAGAGCATGTAGGAAGCTCATGAAAAGGCATGCAAAAGATAGATCGGACAGCTGCCTGAAATGAACAATACGTTTAATACCTTTGCAGATTCACACAATAAGTCACCGAGGCAAGAGATTTAACCAAAGGTTACCTTCAAATGAAAGCTTTGGAAATAAAGGTGGGGAAAGAAAATGATGTTGGCTGTTTAATAAGACTGGGGATTGCTCATCTGTAAGGCTAAAATGAAAGGATAGGGGAAAGGTGGAAGCTTTTCTTTCAGGGCATGCAAAGTTTGATTGAAATGATATATTTTAACGTGTTAAATATTCAGGAGTCATTGTGTGTGACTTTTGCCGTTTGCAGTGCATTTCATTTTAGCCCGCAGTATCATCTGAATAACCCCCCCCCCCTCCCCCGCCTTACATAAGCTCAAACTGTTTCTGGTCTAGAAGAAACAATCACCTATGTACAGAGCAGGAGGAAACTAAAGGGGATTTCAGTACCCTTTCAAGGCCGTAGCATAATTCCGATTTATTTAAAAGACTTGCATTCCTTGAGGCTATTCAGACACATATCTGTGTTGTTGTTCTGCCCATTTAAAAGGTAAATATTGCTAAATAAATATAAACGCTGCTTTTAATGCAGGTTGTGGAGTGGAGGTCTATAATGTAACCTTTCCAGGAAACACTATGAATGTAGTGCTGTCGGATTTATGCATGGGGTCCTTGTTTTTCTGACCAGTTAACGTATAGGATGGATTATAGGGCCAAAGACAAAATTACAAAGTCCTGAGAGGAAATTAATTACACATACTTACCTACTTATATATTCATATTGCCTGATTATCTCTCTCCCTCTCTCTCTCTCTCCCTCTCTCTCTCTCTCCCTCTCTCTCTCTCTCTCTCTCTCTCTCTCTCTCTCTTTCCCTCCCCTAATCTTTCTCTTCCCCCTGCTCTTCTGTTTCTCTTTTTGCTTGTCTCTCTCTCTTTCCTTTCTCTCTCCCCCTCTCACCTGCCTCCCTTTCTGTCTTACTCTTACCTTTCTCTCTCTCCCTTTTTTCCAGTCTCTTCCCTTCCTCCCTGGTTCTCTGTCTTTCTGACTCTTCTCCCTCTTTCTTTTTCTTTCTATTATTCTCCTTCCTCCTTTCCTTCTCAGCCTTCTTCCTTCATCACTCTTCTTCATTCTTTCTCTCACGCTTCCTCACTCTTTCTCTAATCCTCCCTCCCTCTCTCCCGCTTACTCTTTCTGTTCCTCCTGCCTCTCTCTTTTTGCTTGTCTCTCTCTTTTCTCACCGTCTCTCCTTTTTCTTTTCCCTTTCACTGTCATACTTCCTTACTCTTTCTCTCTTTCCATCCCTCTCTCATACCCTTTCTCTTTCCCATCTCTGTTTTGCTTGTCCATCTATCTCTTTCCTTCAATCGGTCTCATTCTCTCCCCTTTCTTCTCTCTCTAGCTCTCCCTCTTTCTCTCTCATGCTTCCTCTCTTTCTCTCTTCCGTCCTCTCTCTCTCTTCTCCCTTATTCACTCTCCTTCATTCTTTTCTCTCTCATGCTTCCTCCCTCTTTCTCTCTCTGTTATTCTCTTTTCTTTTACCTGTCTCTTCTCCCTCCATCATTATCCATCTTTCTTCCTCTCTCTCATGCTTCCTTACTCTTTCTCTCAGCCTCCCTCCCTCCCTCTTACTCTTTCTCTTCCCCCTGCCTTGCGTCTCTCTCTCTCTCTTTTTCCGACATCACTCTCCATTTGTCCTCTCTTTCTTTTCCCTTTCACTCTCATGCTTCCTTACTTTCTCTCATCCTCCCTCCCTCTTACTCTTTCTCTTCCCCCTACCTTGCTTCTCTCTTTCTCTTTTCCCTCCATCACTCTCCATCTCTCCTCTCTTTCTTTTCTCTTTCACTCTCATGCTTCCTTACTTTCTCTCATCCTCCCTCCCTCTTACTCTTTCTCTTCCCCCTACCTTGCTTCTCTCTTTCTCTTTTCCCTCCATCACTCTCCATCTCTCCTCTCTTTCTTTTCTCTTTCACGCTCATGCTTCCTGACTTTCTCTCATCCTCCCTCCCTCCCTCTTACTCTTTCTCTTCCCCCTGCCTTGCTTCTCTTTCTCTCTCTTTTCCTCCATCACATTTTTCTCTCTTACTTTTCTCTCTGTCCTTTCTTTTTCTCTCTGTATCTCTCTTGCTTTTCCCAATTTCTTTCTGACTTTTCCATTTTCTTTCTCTCCTTTTATTCTCTCTCCTCTCTTACCCCCCCCTTTTCTCTCCATCACTCTCCCCCCTCTCTGTTTCCTTTTTCCTTGTCTCCCTCTCTCTTTCTTCTCTGTCTTTCCCACTTTTAAATTCTACTAATTTCAAACTTAAAATAGGAGATGAAAGCAGTGGAAAGTTTCCGTCTTTCAGTTTTTCTCTAATCTAATCATAAATGAGTGCATTATAATAATTATTGGTGGACACTGAGCTAACAGAGAAGACAGATGCCTGAGGTTCTACAGCAGAGTCAGTCTAGATTACATCACTGTAACCTCTCTGGAAAGAAAATTAGACACTTGATAAATATTAATAGACAGCTGACCGCAAAGTAAAGATTATCCAAATTGGAAATGATGAAAAAGGATACAGTTCACCTCTGCTGGGCGCGAGAGAAGAACCTGTCAACTGACTGAGTGAATATGTTAAAGGGAGAATCAAAATGAAATCTCTTCATCTGTAGTAATTATGCCAACTCACATCTTACAGCGATGCCTGTATCTCGAAGGTGGAATGAACTTTTGAGGAACTGCAAGTCCTTTGGAGTGGCTTTTTGGGGGCAGGCAGTGTTGAAATGTTCTAATTAATTTATTTCTTGTTTTCATTAGCTGGTGAATGCAGAATGGTGGATAGACAGTGGCATTGCTAAGATGCTGAATATCTTATTAAACTTGTAATGTGACACAAATGAAGTTTGACAAGAACCATAGTCAGTGAACAGGTATAAGTCAAATCCAAAAGAGCCAAAAGACAAAAAAGGGCTAAAGGCAAAGTCAGAACATCCAGAAACAGGGTCAAACATACAAAATGGCAAATAATACCTTTAAATTTACAGCATTTAGCAGATGCGAAATCCAGAGCGACTTACAAGAAGTGTTTTGTCTATCTAGAGAAAGGATCTTTGCTAGTTACCAATCGGTTAGAGGAAGAGACAGTCACTGTGCTCAGATACTGCTAGAAACAAAGTCACTGTAGATACCCAGAGAAAAAGGAGTTGAACACAGAACTCTTTGCCGTTCAAATGCAATACAATACAATAAGATACAATACACAGTGCAATACAATAAAATATAATATATAAGTGCAGCTTATAGTTCAGTGCTCATTTAAGTGCTGTGTAAAGAGATGTGTCTTCAGTCTGTGTTTGAAGACAGCAAGAGACTCTGCTTTTCAGACGGCCAGTAGGAGTTCATTCCACCACCTGGGCGCCAGTACAGAGAACATTCTCGACGCTTGTCTTCCACGCGCCTTGAAGGATGGTGGGTCAAGCTGAGCTGTACTCAAAGCTCGAAGGGCTCGTGGTACAGTGCGAGATTTCACCATTACCATCAAGTAGGTAGGGGCTGGTCCATTTTTGGCTTTGTAAGCGACATTAGGGTTTTAAATCTGATGCGTGCAGCTACAGGAAGCCAGTGAAGGGAGAGCAGCAGTGGGGAGACGTGGCTGAACTTGGGCAAATTGAAGACGAGGATGAGTTGCAGAGGCTTGATGGCCTGCATGGGAAGACCAGCCAAGAGTGAGTTGCAGTAGTCAAGTCTTGAGATGACAAGAGACTGCACTAGCACCTGGGCAGCCTCTCGGGTGAGGAAGGGTCGGATCCTACGGATGTTGTACAGGAGATACCTGCATGACCAAGTCAGGTTTGCGATACGAGTCGAGAAAGATAACTGGCCATCCAGAGTCACACCAAGACTTCTCACCTCTACAGACGGAACAATCAGAGAGTTCTCGAATGAGACGGCAAGATCATGATGAGGACCTGTAGTTGCAGGGATGAATATCAGCTCAGTCTTGCTAGGATTGAGCTTCAGGTGGTGAGCTGAAATAATACAAACAGGAAACACTAAGTAGCTTTACTAGGAGAAGCAATAACTTGCAACTAAATTAATCTGATGCCAGGACTTTTAAACTAAACTAAGACTGGTCATATGACACATAGAGCAGCTGCAACACATCAGTAGTCTGGTGATTGTGAACAGTGATTGGAGGATTGTGGAAGTCCAACAGTTATGTGAGCTCTCACAGGATTCTGGGACATGGAGTCCATGTGTGAGCTGGAGCCAGAGGAATGCATGCCAAAGCTGTGGTAACTGTGGTCTTGAAATCGTTGTTGTTAAGACGATTGCCTCTTAAAATCCCAGTAACTACAGGGACTTTAATGCAAACTGGCTGAACTCTTCTCGACTTACAGAAGTATGGAACAAAACTTTGGGCCCACCGACGGCCATTTAAGGGGTTAAATATCCACATTTCTGTGTCATCATGTACCAAAACAGTTGTAATTCACTTTAACGTGACAATTTACTGACCTCTGTTCATCATATTAAGCAGGTTGTTTTTGGTACTGTGTGTGATTATATGGAAATTACTTCTGCTCTAAATGTGCTCCACTCATGAAACAGTTCAGGCTGAAACACTTCTTCTAATTTCAGTGTGAACTGGTGAGTATGTGACATCAAACCTTGTTTTTCTTAATTTCTTTGTCATTTGTTACTGTCTTTGATATCACACAAGAATTTACAAGTCCCAATTTTCCCTTGGAGAGCTAAAAGTGGAGTTTTGGGCTGTAGCATTCATTGCAGCACACTGGATCTCAACATCATTAGCCTAAGCACTGCTACACACTAGGGCTCGCGAGGTTAAAGATCACCTCATGACTCAAGGCTGCTCCAGCACTGCTGAATAAGTAATTGTGCTCCAGCCTTGATCCTTGAGCCACAGAGCTCCAGGCTCTGTCAGAAGTTACAGCTCCATCTGCACTCTGGACCTAGTAGCAGTAGTGTAACCCCTGCCCACTGCAAGGGCATTAATTCAAATCTGCCTGCCCCTAAGGACTGTGCAAACTGTCCACTGAGACATACAGCATATTCACATCTCCCCAAAACACACACACACACACACACACACACACACACACACACACACACACACACACACACACACACAAGAAAATCTATATGAACTCTCCTAACCCACTCTCATTTTTGTCTCTCACTGGGTTGAAGTTTTTTCTTCATTTACCACTTTCAAACAAGTATCACCTCCCACTTGCTGTTGTATTAGTGATTGTATCAGCTGCACATCTGTCTGCACGGCAATGTTTCTCTCTACAGGAGCCTAAGGCGAGTATGTGAATGTGAACAGGGAGATTTGATCCCCCTTTGAGCTATAATTGGTAGCCTGCTTGTCTGACTAGAAGGCTAGCTTGATTTTTACATGCCTGAATAGCGGCTCTAAATGTTAACTAGGCTGATGTGTAAGCAGAGAAGTGGAGCCTGGTGGAGAGCCTGTACCTTTTTTCCACAGTGCATGCTGTGACCATACCCTTCTAGAAAAACTAGCATTGTGTTTTGGATGTTGGTCAGCCAGCATGACCATGTTGAGTGACCAGCTAAACCAGCAGGAGATCAGCACTAGACTGGCATAAACCAGCTTAGACCAGTATGGAATGCATGCTAGTCTGAGCTGCTTTTTCAGCAGGTTAGATACAGATATAAAATATATGCGTTTTACACACCCAGATATCTGGCCTCACTCTCCTCACTGTTAAATGAATGGGTGAAAACAGCATAGCATAGTTTAGTAACCTTAATGCTGCAAATCAAATCATGTTTATCGTCACATCACATTTACACAGGTAGAAAGTGAGTGAAAAACCTAGGTGCGTAGCCCCCTTATAAAATTTAAATACAAAAAATATAAATATCTAAGAAGAAAAAGATATATATATATACATACACACTGACTCTGAATATATGCATATACACAATATGCACTAATATTGCACTATTCCAATGTACAATTCTACAGTAATAAGTTCCAAGAACAAAATACAAATATAGCTGAAAGTTCTGTTAAAAAAAAGGGGGGGGGGCATATAATCCACTATAAAACAACAATCATTTAAACTCATACATATAAGTAAACAGGCTGTTTTAAAATGTTATGTTCACTGACATAAGTTAACGGTTATTGAAAGTTAAGAGGGCAATGTGTGCTGCGTTCTGTTCACTTCTGTTCACACTGTTCACATTATTTGAAGCACTATGACATTAAAAGTTTACGCTATCCAGGTTACATACTTTTTAAGTTAAAACTTTAAATTACAGTGTTATTTTACAGTGCATATAAAAATCACTCAGCAGGTTTGATTCTGTTTACACCTTCAGTGGAAAGGGAAACTTTTTGCAGGGCTTCTTTACTTTTTATGTATATGTGTCTTCATACTTTGATTTCTTTAACACGCTCACTCTTCAATCATGCTTTGGCAAATGATTGTGGAATCAAGTGACTGGTGCAAATTGCAAGCCAATCACGTCTGATTATGGGTCTAACTCCACCCCTTAAACCTGCATAAACGTGTCTGCCATTAACGTATTCTAAGAATATGCCTCAAAATGATCTTTCAACAATGTCTGAAAAATAAGTGGAATACTCCTTTATGTCTGTGAGGGACACTTATTTATGGGGCTTCAGTAGTGCACCCTAAGTATATCTGTGACAGTAATTGCTTGGTGGGGTGTAGGTGTATATGAAGACTCCAACTCTTCAACAGCAGGGATTAATGTGTAGGCTTATCATGCATGACTGAAATGGAGAGAGACAGGATTATGATGGCAGAGGAGAGCAGTGACAGAGTGTGTGTGTGTGTGTGTGTGTGTGTGTGTGTGTGTGTAGTCATTAAATTAACCATTCAGGATGCCATTACCACATCACCAAGGTGATTCAGTGCTCAACATGGCTGTCTTCCACGGCGTTTTCTGCAGGAGAGAATGAACATCCAACACTCTCCCCATCCCTCAGAGTGAGCCAGTAGGAAAAAGTGAGAAAGGGACAATGAAAAACAAAAGAGCGGCGAAAGAAGGGTGGAGAGATTTGCTTTGACAGACGTGCGCTGGATCAGATGCCTGCCACACCGGGCCTGGTGTCAGAGATCCGTCTTAATTACAGCCTCTCTGAGATTGGCTCTGTTTGTTTCTGTGCCTAATGAGTTAGATAGGGATTAAGCACTGTGCTCCGGGCCAATTAGCGCACCCATTCCCAAAGCACAGCAGCCACAGCCACATGCAGGCAGCTCTATCCAGAGATGCTTAGAGAGACTGCATCAGAGTGAGAGATGAAACATAACTTACCTTAAAGACCCCATGTTATGTAAAACTGATTTTCTTAGATTCCACAGAATGCTGGACACATTCCTTTCAGATTTTGGTCCATATTGACATGATTGTATTATGCAATTCCTGCAGATTTTTCAGGAGCACTTTCAAGCTGCAAATCTTCCGTTATACCACATCCCAAAGGTGTTATATTGGATTCAGATCTGGTGACTGGGATGGCCACTGAAGAGCACTGAACTCATTGTCATGTTCATGAAACCAGTTCAAGACATTTGCTTTGTGACATTGTAATTATCATGCTGGAGGTAGCCATTAGAAGATGAAAAAATTGTGTCCATGAAGGGATGCACATGGTCAATAACAATAATCAAACAGAGTGCGGTATTCAAGCAATGACTGATTGGTTATAACAGGCCTAAAGTATGTGGTGAAAACATTCACCACACCATTACACCACCTCCATCAGCCTGGAGTGTTGACACATGTCAGGTTGGGTCCATGGATTCCTGCTGTTGGCATCAATTTCTGACTCTGTGCCTCATCAAAATTGAGATTCGTTAAACCAGGCTACATTTTTCCAGTCTCCAGCTGTCCAGTTTTGGTGAGTCTGTGCCCACTGCAGCCACAGGTTTCTGTTCTTGCCAGATAGAAGTGGAACTCAACATGGTCTTCTGCTGTTGTAGCCCATCCTCCTCAACGTTCGAGCTTTTCTGCTCAGCACAATTGTGCAGAGTTATTATCTGAGTTACCCCTGCCTTTCTGTCAGCTCAAACCAGTCTGGCCATTCTCTGTTGACTTCTCTCAACAAGACATTGCCTTCTGCAGAACTGCTGCTCCTTGGATGATTTTAATTTATTGCAACAATCTGAGCAAACTCTTGAGACTGTTGTACATGAAAATCCCAGGAGATCAGCATTACAGAAACATTCAAACCAACCCATCTGGTACCAACAATCATCTCATGGTCAAAATCATTTTTCCTATTTTGATAGTTAATGTAAACAAAACCTGCCCTGCGATGGACTGGTGACCTGGGTGTATCTTGCCTTTCGCCCAATGACAGCTGGGATAGGCTCCAGCACCACACACACACACCTATATATATATATATATATATATATATATATACATATACACTACCAATCAAAGGTTTGGGGTCACCCAGACAATTTTGTGTTTTCCATGAAAACTCATGCTTTTATTTTTCAAATGAGTTGCAAAATGAATAGAAGATATAGTCCAGACATTGACAAGGTTTGAAATAATTTTTTTTCATTTAAAATAATTTTCTCCTTCAAACTTTGCTTTCATGAAAGAATGCTCCCTTTGCAGCAATTACAGCATTGCAGACCTTTGGAATTCTAGCTGTAATTTGCTGAGGTAATCAGGAGAAATGTCTCCCCATGCTTCCAGAAGCCCCTCCCACAAGTTGGATTGACTTGATGGGCACT
Source organism: Pygocentrus nattereri (assembly GCF_015220715.1). Taxonomy (NCBI): domain Eukaryota; kingdom Metazoa; phylum Chordata; class Actinopteri; order Characiformes; family Serrasalmidae; genus Pygocentrus; species Pygocentrus nattereri. Next base: position 6,482,272 of record NC_051217.1, on the reverse strand, counting down.
TTTTGCGTACCATACGGTCAAGCTGCTCCCACAACAGCTCAATGGGGTTGAGATCTGGTGACTGGGCTGGCCACTGCTTTACAGATAGAATACCAGCTGCCTGCTTCTTCCCTAAATAGTTCATGCATAAATTGGAGGTGTGCATTGGGTCATTGTCCTGTTGAAAATTGGCTCCAATCAAGCGCTGTCCACAGGGTATGGCATGGCGTTGCAAAATGGAGTGATAGCCTTCCTTATTCAAAATCCCTTTGACCTTGTACAAATCTCCCACTTTACCAGCACCAAAGCAACCCCAGACCATCACATTACCTCCACCATGCTTGACAGATGGCGTCAGGCACTCTTCCAGCATCTTTTCAGTTGTTCTGCGTCTCACAAATGTTCTTCTGTGTGATCCAAACACCTCAAACTTAGATTCGTCTGTCCATAACACTTTTTTCCAATCTTCCTCTGTCCAATGTCTGTGTTCTTTTGCCCATATTAATCTTTTCCTTTTATTAGCCAGTCTCAGATATGGCTTTTTCTTTGCCACTCTGCCCTGAAGGCCAGCATCCTGGAGTGGCCTCTTCACTGTAGAGGTTGACACTGGTGTTTGGCGGGTACTATTTAATGAGGCTGCTAGTTGAGGACCTGTGAGGTGTCGGTTTCTCAAACTAGAGACTGTACTTGTACTTGTCTTGTTGCTTAGTTGTGCAGCGGGGCCTCTCACTTCTCTTTCTACTCTGGTTAGAGCCTGTTTGTGCTCTCCTCTGAAGGGAGTAGTACACAGTAGGAAATCTTCAGTTTCTTGGCAATTTCTCGCATGGAATGGCCTTCATTTCTAAGAACAAGAGTAGACTGTCGAGTTTCACATGAAAGTTGTCTTTTTCTGGCCATTGTGAGAGTTTCATAGAACAAACAAATGTGATGCTCCAGATTCTCAACCAGCTCAAAGGAAGGTCAATTCTATAGCTTCTCTAATCAGCCAAACTGTTTTCAGCGGTGCTAACATACTTGAACAAGGGTTTTCAAGGGTTTTCTAAACATCCATTAGCCACAGTTAGCAAACACAATGTACCATTAAACCACTGCAGTGGTGGTTGTTGGAAATGGGCCTATATACACCTATGTAGATATTGCATTAAAAACCAGACGTTTGCAGCTAGTATAGTCATTTACCACATTAACAATGTATAGAGTGTATTTATGATTCATTTACTGTTAGCTTCATTGAAAGAAAATGTGCTTTTCTTTCGAAAATAAGGAAATTTCTAAGTGACCCCAAACTTTTGATCGGTAGTGTATATATATGTGTGTGTGTGTGTGTGTGTGTGTGTGTGTGGTGTTTAATAAATTCAAATTCAATCAAACTGTTTATGCAGCTTAAATAGTTGGTCAGAGTACGTGGTACATTTAACAGTTCTTACATACTGCACCGAATTATTTTATGTAAAACAAAAATCAAGAAACATTCTTTTTTTGATAATATGGGCCCTTTAAGGAAAAGTGCTCCTCAACAGTGATGATTTTAGTACATTTCTGCATCTTTTTTATTCTACCGCTCTCAGTATAGTTAAAATCAGGGTGATTGCATAGCATTCTGCTCCTGATTGGAGGCACAGCCTGTATGTAGTAATTATCTTTCCAATACCTTTACATTCCCCGTCATTTCAATTAGAGTTTCCACAGCCTTTATCACAGGGAGAACAATAAACACAGAGATGCAATGCCAATATATTACAGCATGAACATGCAAATACATTACATTGTGAACACTTATCTTCTTAATTGTGTTTCAGAACTCAGACACAGACTCATTAAAGACCATCTTATCTAGCTGCAAAAGGTAACAAAAAATAGAAGCCATTAAACAATGGAATTATTCAATAAAAGACAAATAGCCGTTAGAATCGACTGAGTCAGGTCACCAATATAGGACTACTTTCTTGAGGCCTGAACTGCAGCATGTGCAGACAGCACAGGCTGGGATTATAACGCTCCGTGTGCTTTTGTACTGGCTGCTGGTGTTGCTGTGTGGGGTCTGGCCTCTAGCTTGTCTAATTGGAGCTGGTGATTGCAGGGCTCCGTCACACAAAGGGCTGATGTACACAATTACAGCATGCTGTGTCAAAGAGCATGACTCTCAAATGTCACAGCCGCATTTCATCAGTGCTGAGAGAGCAGCAGCCCAGCTTTAAATTAGTGACTATGCAAATACGGTCTCTTTATCTCTTTTCTCTGTCATTCTCTCTCTCTCTCTCTCTCTCTCTCTCTCTCTCTCTCTGATCCTTGCCCTTGTGCTTGTAAATCTGCTTTTTTCTAATATCACACATAAGTGTACATAGTGCACACAGAGCAGCAATAGGGTCAGAGGGGGTCAGGGTGCTTCATTTGTGATAATCATGTGGAAATATGTGTTCTACGGCACAGTGACACTTTCAAAGCCATGGAAAGAACAGTAGCAAGTCTATGTTACAGTAAATACAGAGAACAGACAAAACCACAACATACAGTACCTGCGCTTAAAGGGGAATTCCACAGATTATTCAAAATGTCTGCATAACAAATTGGTTAAGATGTAAGCAAAGTCATTCAGAGTGGTTTGAGATGAAATGTTCTGTTCCAGAGAACCTGACCAAGTCAGAATTGTTCACAATGGCTGTGATGGGAACCAGATGTCTGAAGAATTGTGTCTCTGAAAGCTTCTAAACAGAAAGTTCTTACATGAAATGGTTATGTTCAACAATTGTTGTGCTATATTGTTTTGAACTAAAAAGAAGAAAAAATATACTTGAGCTCAGAGGAAATGTAGGTGCACTGGTTTTGGATTGTAAATAAAATGACTATATCTGCGTAGTAGACATCGCAACACCTTTACCACTAGGGGTGAGGGAAAAAAAAACGATTCTTAGATGCATCGCGATGCGGACATGAACGATTCTGAATCGATTCACACATGTCAAAAATCGATTTTCTAAATTTTAATTTATAATGTAATGGAACACAAAGGGCAGAACTGGGAAGTGGGTAAGTGCAGCGCCCGGACAGTTTGTGGCGGCACAAAACAGAAACACCACTGGATGAATGAGACCGGCTCCCTGGGTTCGGTCAGGAGTCACAACCCATTTGTTAAGAGGAGCCGTTTTGTCCTTTCAACAAAACATTTAATACCCAGTATGTTTCTGTGTGTGTGCGAATGTCCAGGCTAAAAAATAATGAATAAAAACACAGACTTGCTTTGCTCTGCTTTAAGCTTTAGCTCAGTTACAGCTGCTTTCCTCCCATCTCCACAGAAAACTCTTCCTCAGAAGTAGAGCAGCTTATAGTAAAATGTCTCTCATCGTTCGGCTGGTTTACGAGGCTGAAGTCGTTTCTTATTCTCCAACTTCTTGTTCGGATTTTTCCATTCCATCTAAAATTCTGACTGAGGCGCCGAATTTAAATGCGTCACCATTTAAGGTGGAATGGGAAAATTCGAAAGAGAAGCGACTTCTACTTCACAACCTTTTAGTGTTTGACAGTCTCTCGTTACAGACTTAACGTTCCAGGAAACCAACTATGGTGCTTATAAATGCGAATAAGTACATTCATCTCCAAATGTTCGTCTTAGCCAAATCTCTCTCTGCCTTGTCATTCGCTACTAGCCAGGAGAGACTGTGTTGCATAGTGACCCCTCGCTCTCTAGAACCAGACCAAATCCGGAGTTATAAAATCATTAAAGAAAATGGTAGGATGGCTGTAACGTGCTGTGTGGACATCCACTTCAAACAACAGCAGTGAATGAGAGTCGTCCAGTTCACTAACCACATCACTTCCATTTGATTTATTAATAACAGATATTGGAAGTAAATTCATTATAGATCATTATAAATACTTTGCTTTAAAAGTACCAAGTCATCACACAGTGAGAAAAAAAGAGATCTGTATAGAAAAAAAGATACATCAAGATGCATTGATAATCATTTTATAATCACATCGCAGCCCTCTGAATCATAATCGAATCGTGAGGTGCCAAGAGATTCCCACCCCTATTATTTATTGTATTAATATCATCTATCTGGGCGGTGCAGTGGCGTGGTGGGTAGTGCTGTCGCCTCACAGCAAGAAGGGCCTGGGTTCAATTCCCCGGACAGGCGACCAGCGTCCTTTCTGTGTGGAGTTTGCATGTTGTCTGCATGGGTTTTCCTCCAACAGTCCAAAGACATGCAGTCAGGCCATTTGGACATGCTAAATTGCCCGTAGGTGTGAGTGAATGTGTCTGTCTGCCCTGCAATGGACTGGCGACTTATCCTGCCTTCTGTCCAATGACTGCTGGGATAGGCTCCAGCTCCCAGAAGGAGAAGTGGCTTAGAAGATGTGAGTGTTATCTTTCTCCTGTTAGTAATTTCTAAGGAAATAAAAGTTTACTGCTGAGATAAATGTGTTTTATGTATCATAGTCTCAAGTGGCGAAGACTTCAGCACAGTATTATATATCTTTAATCATGCTATCACATGATTAATCATGACAGTATGGACCAACAGTGTCCACTTCTGCTCCTGAAAAGCCTTAGTCCTCAAAAACACCTGATTTAACCCTAAAGTTAGTTACTTTAGTTACTTAAGTTGGTGCATCTAAGCAGGGAAATTATCAAACTGTGCTGAACTTTGGCCCTTCAGAAAGTCCCTTCTGGATTCTCCTGGTGTAAACTATTCTGCAAGCTCTTCAGATACTTCATTTGGTTCTTTATTCCACGTATGTGTGTTTTGTGACCTTGCCTTTATGATTTCCAAATGGCAGTGGTGGACAGTAACTAAGTAAATGTAATTCATTTCTGTACTTAAGTAGTTTTTTCGTGTGTCTGTACTTTACTTAAGTATTTCCATTTTGGGTGACTTTTTACTTTCACTCCACTACATTTCATAGTCTAATATTTGACTTTTTCCTCCGCTACATTTTGAGAAATCTGTCGTTCCTTTTGGTTTTTGTGTGTATAAAAACGTAACATCTCAAAATAAAAGAAGTGCAAAGCAAGAACACCAGTCAGGGCACAGCGGTCACTTTGTTCTGAGCTTGTTTTGACCTGTTGATCATACCGACACAGTACAGCACACGGTTCAATGTAGCGTAAAAATTTTGGAGCACATGCGTCACCTAAATGATGAACTAACATAACTTTGTGTAAATAGAGCACAATATAGAAATATGTACACATATGCAGTCGTGACTGGCATGTGTCTTTTTTTCTGAGTTCATACAAACACACACACACACCCACACCCACACACACACACACACACACACACACACATTTTCTAAGCCGCTTCTCCCTCAGGGTCGCGAGGGGGTGCTGGAGCCTATCCCAGCTGTCACCAGGCAGAAGGCAGGATACACCCTGGACAGGCCGCCAGTCCATCGCAGGGCTCATACAAACACTTTCATTTTATAGTAAATTAGTTTGGGTTAGTTTATGTTTATGAACAGACGCCTACAGATCAACATAGTAAAGGAAAACTTATTTGTGATCCTGAGTTTAAAGCCAGTTTTTATTCAACTTGTAACTAATTTAAAAAGTAATCATAAACTGAAACTTTGCTTGTGTGTAAAAAGTGATTTCAGAGCCACTCGGTTCTCCCTGATGGAAACTGTTTACCTTCAGTGTTTTGTGCTTATGATCATTTTAATAGACATCAGCGTCACTAATTAATGAAGTTCTATTAAAAGACTGGTTTACCAAGAGAGACGCTGGAGGACTTTCACCTGAAATGAGTTCATGAAGCCAGTCTGGTTATAAAAATGATAACAGGACATCAGAGCCAGAATTCCTCTTTTAGTACTTTTACTTTATACTTAAGTACATTTGAAGGCAAATACTTTAGTACTTTTACTCAAGTGGAGGTCTAGAGTAAGGACTTCTACTTTTACTGGAGTAATATTTTACCTTGGGTGTCTCTACTTTAACTCAAATACATGATTTGTGTACTTCGTCCACCTCTGCCAAATGGCAGGCCTAGAATCTGTTTGCTTTGTGAATCTAATGAGATCCAGTTTTTGTTGACACAAAGTCAGCTAGGTTTAAAATTAGTTTGAAGTAGTTTTAATTGGTCTCTGTAGTTAAGTAGTTTCAACTCTTAAAAACAGGTTTCAAGCTCAGAAAGGGGGTCCAAAGTAGGAGATCCAAAACGGAGCTTTTGCTCATGGAGTGAAAGCCACAGAAATGCACATATAGTCAGTTACTGCTAAAATAAAGCCCTGCCACTGATCTGTGCTGGTCCCTGAGTGTGTTCCTGAGCCCCTGCTTGGTGTATGGGTCAAGGTAACACAGCCAATTTCCTGGCCCTTGTCACAAGGGGCTTTTAACAGCTCAACTGTTTCAGTGTTTGCCAGTCACTTATAGTGAGTTTAAGATTTCAGCTACAATTCATCTTTCCAACATTTCTTTCAATTGTGTGGATTAATACTTTCAAATTGCTTCTGCTAAAAACTAAAAACACTTTTTTCCCTTGTACTGTGCAAAGAGAGATGGAACCCAAATATTACACTTTCAGATTTTGGCAGGACATAAAAAGTTGTTTTTGTTTTTTGAATGTTTTTTAAATTAGATGCATATTAGAAGTACTTTTAACTAATAAATGCACATATACTTTTTCTTGAATAGTAAGCACTCAGTTCTACACAGAAGGTAAAACGCATGTTAATATGTTTCTTACAAGCTTCAAATAAAGCATGGAATGTATTTTACGAGCTTGAAATTCCATATTTAATGTACAATGGCCAAAAAATACAAATGTGAATTGCTTTTAGCTTAGCGCTAACATACTGTTAGTATCCCATAGGGGTGCTAGCAGAAATTAGTGTTGTAGAGACAGAGGAATTTTTTTCCTTGTTTTTGCCTAAGACTTGACATTTATGGTCCAAAGTGAGGGCCTAGTTCTAATCATCACAATTTATTTTTGTGATGTATAAAAATGGAGAAAAATATATTTGTTAAATATATTTTATGATGCATTTAAATGTATTTTCCAAAAAAATGTATGCAATGTATGAACGTGGCCAAATATATATCTGTTATGATATATTTTTAGAATGCATTTATTTGAATTTGTGATTATACTTTTTCAACTGTATGGAGTTTTAATAAAGGTTACATATATTATTCAGTCATACTGACTTCTGTGCTTCAAACCGGGCTTCGCATTAACCATCTACATATGCAGTAAGACAGCGCTCATGCAAAATGTATTTCAAATAGACAAGATGTGAAATCATACCTGCATTTTCACAGTGTGTCAATACCACTTGCTTTTGGCTTGTTAAAAGTTCATTTGTTAATACTTAAAATAAAGATACTGGAATACAAATTCCTTTCAAAAGGTATTGCAAACACTGAAGTTCATTGGACCAGTATTCCGGCTATTTTCATGCAATTCATTTCTTGAGGCCTTTAGATACAGACTGGATGACAGTACTGGATGACAGAGCTGTGAGTTTGGAAGCAAATATTTCTGTCTCAGAAATCAAGAATAAAATATACTATCAGGCCTTATTGATGCAGATTATGCTGAGAATCTTTGAACTGGAGCAGATCTTTGGTGGTCTTCAGAATTACAGTCACTGAACATGCCCCGCTCCTCTATTCCATCTTCATTAAGTTCCATTAATGCAGATATTAAAGGAGGAAAAAGAGATAGCTGAGGCGTTAATTTGTCAGTACCCATGTGACACCATTAGTGTCAGGAGATGAGGCTGATATATTCAGGGTGCTATATATGAAATCCTGTTTCATGGCTGTACGTACTTCTCTCCCTCCCTGATAAAAATCATGTAGGATTCCATTACCAGCGCTTTCACGCTGGCTTTCTTTAAACGTTGGCGGAGCCGCCCCGACCTGCCTGCTAAATTAAAGGCGTTTAAACATGTCTAATGTGCTCGTCTGGGCTCCCCTCCCTCTGCCCGGTGAAAAGGGATGTGCTGTTACAGCCGTGACCACTTTCTGCTCTTTTTAAATGACATATAGACCTCACACACAGGCCACCGGGATGAGTGGATTTAATTAGTTCTTTCCTCAGCGCTCAAGGTTAGTGTGGCCCTAAGATAGCAATTAAGAGAGAGTGAGAGGCAGAGAGACAGTATTAGACATGAAGTCTGAAATATATAAAGTAGCCATTGGCAGCTTGTCAAAGCCACGACAAAGTGAAGGGGTGAAGGGAAAATTGAGAAAATAAGGAAGAGAACATAAAGACAGTTTTGAAAGACACTGGCAAAAGCAGAGAACAGCTTATATAACACTTCTTGACTGTTTCTGAGCATAATTGCCTTATTTATTTATATACTAACTTATTTACATATTTGTCCCTGCAGGCTTAAAGAGATTCAGACAGATAGACAAATGGAGAGACCCTCTTTTTCTGGCAATGGTTTCTAGAATCTTTTCCAAAGTAACCATGGAAACTAGTTGCTTCCTCACTCATTGAGAGTTTCGCCCTGGCCCAGTCCACAAGGACTGGTGTGAACTTTGGGCAGGCCTTCATTCAGTTTAAGTGACCATGACTGAATACAAAATGTGCATCTTACTCATCAGCTGAACTCACTTGAGTGCTGAAACATGCAAATATGCAAAGTGGTTGGCTTGTAAACACTTAAATTCTAGCCATGAACATTATGGGTGCATCAGAAAACTGCCTTTTCCCTCCTTCAATTTGTTGTCTGCCTTTGTTATCTTGCTGCCATAAAAGTCCTCTGTCATTTTGCACAGACAAGGAAATAAAACGGCTAAAACGGAAATTCTCTGATCACTGCATATCAAAACTCTGCAATCCTCTTATGACACAACATCTGAAGGGCTTTTTTGCCTTATACAAAAGGGGGAAGCTATTTTCGTTTATGCCTTGTGCTCCAACAAAACAAGCCTGCACGCTGCTCTACTTACCCAGCCTCATCACATTCACCAATCCTGCCTTGCAGTATGAAAGAAACCGTAGGATTAGCCGTTCATCTATTCAAATGTGTCCTTGGTGTGCAGCCTGTCTGCAAAATTGGCAGGAACGCTCTCCTCTTTTCTGTTGTACATTAGCAACTAGTCCTTTCTTCCCCAGAGACCCCTTTGCCACCCACACAACCTCTCATCACGGTGTTACTGTACCTAAGGTGGACTTTAATGGAAAATCGTTCAGATAAACGAAACCACAAGATGAGCAGCAGGTGAACCAAATAACAAACATTACCCTCACAACTACTATATCCTCTCCACATCCCCAGGCTCTCCTCCTCCTCAAACCACCTCTTTCATTAAAACTGTATAACAATATCACTGACAGCATCAATCTTGCCCTACTCATCCATTAAGACCAAAATGGCCCATAAATGAACATTTGATCCCAATTAGTGGAAGGAAGTCATCTATAACGACAATTTGATTTACATCTTCAATATTGGACTACCTGGTCCCACCAAGGTTAATAACATCACAAACCCAGAATGCACATTAGATGGGGCAATAATGGAGCTAATTGAAGTCCATTAACCCTGCCAAGAGTGTTCATTTGCACTCTTGTGCTCTTATGAGTCAGTAATCCTACCATTAAAAGTTTTTGTCAATAACTTGTGGCTTAATCTCACTTCATATGGAACATAAACTGCTGTAATCCATGACACAGACAAATCTCTGTTGTTGTATTCTTTGGTCTGTATCTTACTTTAAAGGAATCTGTCAATGTTCTGGTCACAGTGACCAGTCATAGTGACCCCCAAAGCACTAGATAGCCATTAGAACTCAAACTAAATACCTCAACTTTTGTTAAAAGCCATAAACAAGATCTTAGCTGAGCTGTAATTGCAAGAGCCAAAGGAAGAAAAGAGCAGCCTTGCTATGCTGGGTTTATTGTTGTCTGTCAAAATATGTTGGGACATGTAGTATTTCAAAACAGAAATCATGAATAAAGACTAGAAAATAGAAATTATGCTGAAGATTAACCAGGTTTATTTTGTTGTCAGGCATGGAAAGATCTGTAGTGATTATACATTGTTTTCCTACTTATTCAAATTTAAGTAAATTCAAGTGTTATTGAATGTTAATACCTGAGCACTTCCACATAAAAAAAAAAAACTTTTCATCCTTTCGTTTTCTTTGAGACCTTCAAAGTTCTAGTTACATCCATCAAAAGCCTTGAAATTTTTGTGCAAGAATGAGTGCTGTCCCTTATACTCTGCAATACACATATGATTTTTCTGTATTTTTTTCACCATTCCTTGTGATGTGAGCACTCATCAGCACTCAAAGCTTCAATTGTGAACTGTGATTATCAGTTATAGGTCTTCAGGTCAGGTCATAAGTGTCAAAATATGGGCATCTGAAGCTTGTAAAAGACATTCCATTTTTACAGCTTATAACAGACAAAGATATTTACCTTGTAGCAGTTTTATAGTGAATCTTTTTGTAAAATACCATATACTCTCAGAAAATATGTATCTGTCACTGGAGCAGTACCCCTCTTGTCACTGGGGTGGTACCCTCATCTCAGTACCTTTATTTAGGGAACATAACTGTCCTGAAATCCACTGAAATTAAATTTTCTAAGTTGTATTGTCTCCACACATCCCGTTTCATCTCCATGCTTTTTATTTTATTGTTGTGTTTTAATACTTTAGGATATGAAAATGTAAAAATACATACTTTTTCACCTAAAAAAAAAACATTTAATATATACAACTGGACCTTAAAACCACTGTGGTACCTTTGAGATTACATTTACATTGTTTGTACCTTAAGGAACGAAAAATGCTACCTAACAGTGTAGAATGGAACTTTTTGCATTCTAACATCTGAATGAAACTCCTTGGTCAGGTTCATTGGAATACCATTCGTATTCGCAGTCAGTGACATAACTAGGGTTTCCAGAAGTCTCACAGAATCGGTCCCACACCTTGGAAGTCAAAATGTGAGGACTAATTTCAAAGTCACCAAAGTATTAATTATGCTAGATGACTATCTGATATTAGGGCTTCAGTTCATCTCCTGAGGTCCTGACCAATGGGAGAGCTGGGTTGTATCTATCTAGATACCACATAAGAAAAAATACCTGACTGGGCAACTGTCTTTGGACATTTCAAGAATTTAGCCCTTATGCTTCCACCTAAACCTTGACAATGAGTTAAGAGAATTACTACAATGCTCGATGATTATGTTCACTACAAATAAACAAAAAATGACATACGTTTTTTTTTTATTTCACATAAATGATTAGGCCATTTGATGGACAGTGTATGTAGTGTCACATGTGTCAGGCTTCAATTCATGACAACAAGACTTCACCTTCTCACATCTACAAGACAAAGCATGTAGAGCTCTGGAGCTTTGGGCCTGCTCACTGTGGAGAGTGCTTTAGAAAAGACAGGAATTGATTTATACACACTGTCCTCTATACTAGAGAGGAACTGTCTGCACAGCAGCATTATCCCTTCCCTGTGTTCTTTTCACGCATCACCATCTCTTCATTTATCCCCCTTTGGAAATGGCGTTACAAAGCTCTCTGCCTACCTCTTCCTTCTTCCAAACACACCCATAAAACACACACTAGCACACAAACACCACAAAATTACACACTTAGGAAAATGTAAGCCAACAAAAAAGCTTTGAAAAATCCCCAAAGGACCCCCCTGTGGAGAAAACCACCACCCACATGGTTGCTTACAGAGTATGCTGATGATGGTTCACCATCAAGCAAACAAGATCTCTCTCTCTCTCTCTCTCTCTCTCTCTCTTTCTTTCTCTTATTTAGTCTCTCTTTGTCTATGTATGTGTATAACACCATCAGAGAAAGACAGGAATGATCAAAGTGCATGGAAGTCATGAAAATCTAGTGGGCTTCTTTCCTTCTTCTCTTCCCATGGGATATCCCACTGAGCAACCCCAGCTAGTGCAGTCCCCTGGCACAGTATCAGTGCTTCCCTCAGAGACTTCCACATCCTGTTTGTTGCTAACTAGTTTTGATATGTGATGCATGTTTGCTTTTCACACTCCAGTGAGATTTAGTCACACATCAGCTGTTTGGAAAAAGAATCTGCAAAAAAGTCTCCTGGAGATGATTCTTCATGTATTTAATTTCCAAACAAGCTGCCCATAAAGTGGAACTTCTTCATTTTTTAGCATCAGCAAAAATATGTACTTAACAGAAAATGACATAGACGCCTCAACAACTAATTATTATATAAAGTTTTGTCTATGTAGTGTGTCCACTCTTTGCCTTTTTCACAGTTTCCATTATATTCAAGATACTTGCTTTCAGTTGTTCAAAGACATCCAGTAGAGTCTGCAGGGACATTTTTCTATACCAGCAAGGTTCAGTCTTAGAAGTTGGTTGCATTTTCTGCTTCTCACAATGAAAGTAATAAATACACATTCATTGATGTTGAGGTCTGGACTCTGGGGTGGTCAGTCCATTATTCTGAGAACAGCAGCAGCTTCTTTGTATTCTTTTTCTCAGCACCAGCTTCTTGACAGCCATTTGATCTTCTCACAGTGGAAGGATTGACAGAAACACCTGTGGGTTTTTTTAGATCTGAAGTAGCTTGATTTTCTCCTCTCTCTCAAAGAAGAAAGCTTTAAGTATGTATATGGTGACAGTTTTGGTGGTCTACCATGGTTGTTAGGGGTTCCAGTTTCTCTCTCTATATATAGTTTTAGCTCAGTTGTGCCCAAAAAAGTGCAGTAAGGAAACTGACCACAGATATTTTTCTGTTTGACTAAACTAACTCAGATTGTTGTCAGGTCAATGTGTGGCACTACCTATCCAACCAATATTTGAAAATTTTAGTATCCCTTATATAGCATATTTCTAACATTATTAAAAGTCAGAATTCTGGAAAAACAAGGAAAAATTCAGATAACATTTTCTCTCATAAATATCACAAATATTGACAGGTTACCCTTTACATTGCTGTAATTTGCCTTGTTTTGAATCAGGCAGTACCATTTTTTTCTTGTAGTTTCCTGTAGAGCCACTTGTAACTCCTTAAGAACAAAGAGTAATGTTATTACTCTTTGTTCTTAAGGGGATACTTTTTTGTCAATTTTGCATATTTTCATTAAAGTTCTGTTCATCTCAATTATAATTTCCCATGATATGATAAAATATCAAAACAAATAATCAACATATTAATTACCACCTCACACACACAGGCATGCATACACAATGTATACACAAATGCACACAGTCTTGTTTCTGAGAATTGTAGAGTTTTACATGGACTTCCTAGAGAGTTAAGGTTTGGTTAAGTCCCTAGGAAATTAATGGAAGCAGTAATCAATGGCATTGTTACATTGTGGTGATTCATATATTTATTTGGCCAATTGGCCAATTGAAATAACATTTGTGTCCTTCCATTTCAATGTGTATGTTACAGTTTTGTGGGACAATGCCGTGGCAAGATCACTTTGGGATCCCTGAAGAGTGGATGGTTCTTTAAAAGAGACACGTTAGTGTGAAGAACCTTCATATAATTAACATCAATATGTAGTTTTTTTAGTTTCCAACATGGACCCTCAAAACAGTAACTGACAGATTTAAGAGCAGCTAGATTTCATTTAGAAAGCAAAGCAAAGCAGTTTTTAGTGCCTTGAGGCAGTGCACATATCTCTATTTCACACTCTATAGCCCTGAATCATAAGACCCAAACCGTGTAACCATAAACATAAACCATAAATCATAAACACACAACCATAAACATTGAACAGTAATCTATAGATCTCATTAAATATATTGCAATGCAGTAAAAAATGCTGTTTTCTAAAGAATCAAGAACTATAACAATAACAATCACACTACTATTGTATGCTTTGTGACCTGTAGCTGTTAAATTGTTTATAAAGAGCCCATAATCATCAGGCTACAGGCCCAGCTCTATTTACAAAGTCAATCGGAGGTTGTTGTCACTCAGTGGCCTGCTCTTTTCTCTCGCTGCTGAAAAACAGAACTAAGGACAATTTATGCCAGCATCAAGCGCATATGCAGAGAGCAGGAAAGGCAATTTATCATTGAATTAGTGCTATTTATAGACGATTCAGTGTAATTTCCTATAGGAATTAGGTCAATTTGCTATAGGATTAAATAAATCCACTTTGAGACAGGGCCATTATGGTGTGAGATAGGAGGGAGCATTTCCAATAATATTTAGTCAATTTACACAGCGTTAGATAAATGGCTGATGGGATTCCAAGTGGTGGCATTGAATATAACATGGTAATTGCCATCAGAGTATCTTCAGATCAGCATGGTACCCTCTACATTAGACCCAACACGCAGGCTTTCAAATGGCAACCATTTTTTTTTTCTCCAGTCCATTACAGAGGTTTAATTTACTCAGCATGGGTCAGAGCTGAGAAAGAGATGGCACAAGCAGGCAAAAAGCCCAGCTGATCTTTGATAGACTCTGAGTTTTTTTTTTTTTACAGAAGTCTCATTACTGCCAGGAGTTATATTCACTGTCGTACTGTCTGTATCTCCCTTATACCTTATTAACCACAGTGGCAAAGTCAATTAACACAGTGGAGTCTTGCTCCCTACTGTTCTCCTTTGCCTCAGTAATGAGCTGCCTCTGAAATCTCTTAGCTCTCTCAGAGACCAAAAAAACGGATATCTGAATGATCGCAGCTTCCTTTGTGCTCCTGATCACTTTGAAGTTCCTACAAGCAGATTTTATCAATTTTCTGCGTAATTCAGCCTCTGAGCTGTAAAGCCATTTGGAATGGTTTGGTGTGAAATGGTTCATTGTTAAGATATTTACTTGGTGGTGGTGGTGCTATTATAGATACTTTATTTACTATTCAAAACAACCAGTGAACCTACACATGCTTTTATATCTAATGTTGATAATGGCAAAATTGTGGTAAATCTGAAATTTGCTTTGGTTCAAGTTTGCTGTAAAATGACCTGCACGCACCTCTCCATTAGGAATGGGCTTTACAAAGATGTTGAAGCTTGAAAACTTCTCTTAAACCTATCATAAGAAATGTATTAGACATTAAGCAACACATCTGTGACCGTTCTGTGTAAAAATATCCTGTAAGGTGGTTTTAATAGACGTGAGATTCTTAAGATGTCTGGCTCCTATCATCACCACTCTGAACTATTATGAGCTAGTATGTTTCTCTACAATGGAACATTTCCCATCAAATCACTTTAAATGACTTCTTAAAAATTTGACAATGCAAAAGTTTTGAAATATCAGCGGAATTCCCTTTTACGGTGACCTGGCTACTCATTCTGTGGTCAGGAGGATGCACTGATCCATTTAAGTTAAATAATTTAAATGACTGCCCTGTACTTCATTCAAAAAGCAGGCAGAGCTGAAATACTCCTTATATCTTTAACCTGAAGTGCTGTAGGCTGATGGGATGGATATCTGCAAATGCTTTGGTTTTAGTTAGCCTACATTACAAGAAGAATTCATTCAAAATTAGTTGGTTTTGCAGCTGAATTTCCATATCTGGACTATATGGACTGAGGACTAAATTGTATATTTTGACATTTTAACACAATTCACATACTGCATCTATCAAAACATTTGCATGTTACAGGCCCTTCAGGTCCAACAGGCAGACCTTTGATGTTTCACTCCACTTTTCACACCACTGGAGAAAGAAGTCCTCCTAATATAAATTTCATCCTTAATGTGCTCCAGATAACAACCCAAGATTTGTTCTGAATGTGGCAGCAGAAATCATTCATTTTGCTAAATAATGGAAATTTTCCTTCACTCTGATTGGCTACTTGAAACACATGCTCTGTTTGTCTAGTAACTACAGCTACAGCACAAGCTTTCATCAGCCAATCAGAGCACAGTATTCAATTAGCTAATTAACTAGACTCTAGTTAATTAGCTAATTGAATACTGTGCTCTGATTGGCTGATGAAAGCTTGTGCTGTAGCTGGCTGCTTGAATCCTGCACTCTGATTGGCTAATAGAAGCCAAGTTTCTGATTGGAGGCTTGAATCTAGTTCTCTGATTGGCTAGTTCAGCCCTTGCACTCAGATTGGCTTCTTGAAACCTGCACTCTAGCTGACCAGTTGAATTCTATGTTCTGATTGACTGGTTCTAATTCTAACTGACTGTCTGACTTTTGTTTTCTCATTGGCTAGCTTACTCCAGATTTCTGTAAAAATGTGATACCAAAATGCTTTGTTTTCTTACTCCACAAGGTGGCACTGAGAATTCTTTCTTTTATTTTCACCTTCTGGTGAGATCAAGACTTTTGTGAGTGGGGCACCTGTTTTGGAACATTTGCATAATATCTTCACTTTGCATACAGAAGAACAGGGTTTGAGTGCTCGTTCATACAGGAATCGTCAACATCATTAAAATATATCAATAAGAATACCGGATGTACGATTTAAAGTTGGTTATGCTGTGTTGCTCTGTCTGCTTCACAACTTTACAAGTTTTTCAAGGCATAATTTGCAGTCAAAAGTGATAAATCTTGATGTATCAAAATACTTAGTTTATCCCAGTTCTTCTTTTGTATGATGGGGCCTACAGCACCCATGTTTTGAGCAGGAAAGAGCTGAGAAAAGGGACAACACGTGCAACTGCTTGATACATTATAAGCTGATATATGGGATATGTGTGAAACAAACAAGAACCGGACCAACCAGAAATGCATTTGACTCCTAAGAGTAAATGCATATAGTTAAAATCTTGTCAGGATACCATCCAGACACAAGTTGCATGAAATGATAAGGTGCAAATAGGATTAAAGAAACATTCACTCACTCATCATCTAAGCTGCTTATCCTCCTGGGTCACAAGGGCACTGTAGCCTATCCCAGCGTTCACTGGGTGAAAGACAAAGAAACACAAGAACTGTATCTGCAAGGATATACAGAATGATAAGGTACAGGCGACAATGATAACATGGTAGGACTACTAGAAAGGTGTACTAGAGGACCACTAGAGTGGTGTAGAGGATAATAAAGAGCTGGGGAATTTTCTAGGGTGGAAGGAAGCCAGAACAGGGAGTCTTATCTATAGATTTGGGGAAGGGGAGAGATTGCAGAATGAAAAGATGGACAACCACAAGAATGAGGGTCAGATGCTATTGCCTATTGCCTTCACTCTCTCACTACGATACATTACATTTTAACACATGTGTTCCATGACCGCGATGACTAATACAAGTGACTAACTATAGTAAACCGTCACCTTCTTGTAAATGAATAACACCATGAAAAACAGCAGAACAGCAAAATGAAGCAACACCGCCGATGATGTTTCTCAGTTTTTGACAACTCATAAAGGTTTTCTTCCGACAACACACACACACACACACACACACACATATATATATATGCGCATCACATAGATTTCAATCTGACTAGCCGGAGAAGCATTTGATCACCAAGTATATGTGCATGCAGTTAAACTCTTATCAGACACATGAAACGAAGAGGTGTAAACAGCGCCTAAAACTCAGGAGTCAATCATGACTATTTGAGATTAAACAGACAGAGTTGAAGAGTGTAAGAAAGGAGAAAGAGGTAAAAGTAGAAGCAGATGCACTGACAGAAGGAGATATAGAAACTGAAGAGTAGAGTGAGAGAGAGAGAGAGAGAGCAAGAAGAGGGCACCTGAACACACTCCTTTGTTTAGGCCTCTTGTCCCACCACCTGATCCTGATCTCAAGGGGCCCCTCTTGAATTAATTCTCACATACAGATGTGATAAGCAAAACCCTTTTGAATATTTAACAAATCCGCAGCCGGGAGATAATCTGTTTTGTTCTTATTTACAGGTCGTGCTATCGCCTCCTAAAAGATGGAGCACTGTGAAAAAAATACTTCTTCCTTACAGTTCTATGAAAAAGTGACATGAGGTTCAGGTCTGAGGCTTATATTATGCATCTGAGATGTGTGATGTGCTGTGACAGGATTGTGAATGACGAGCTTTGTGATAGAGGAAGCACTCACTATTTGTGAGAAGCTGCTTATGTTGTGAGTCTGCAGCATTCTAGATCCTCATGCATCAAGCTTTTCTCATCTATATTATCTGTCACCAGAAAGGTGAGCAAACACTGCAGGTAAGAGTCAAAGGCTTTTAAAAGAGTTTCAAACGTACAGAAGCTTTGCCTGCTGCGGGTGTTCTTCTAAAGCCTGTGACTGGCACTGCTTTGCCATCATTTCAAGCTGCAATATGAACCAAGCGGTTAAGATAAGCTGGTTTAAGCTGTGAAAAATATGAAACAAGTACAAAAAACTGAGTGAGAAGGCTAGAGAGGGGAAAGGCTTTGAAAGAAAGACACAACCCACTATTACAAGGTTATGGAGGGGGGAGAGAGAATGACTGGATTACTCCCCTCTTTGGGCGTGAGGTAGTGTCAAGCTCCATTCAACGTTAATTAACTGTGGATTAGCTGGAGCTTTCAGTGGCTTACATCCAGAGGAGACATGAGAACCATTAGGTAGCGGCCCAGAGAGGCCCAAGAATTGTGACCTGCACCGTCTCTACAATGGAACGCGGTATCTGCAGCATCTTTGGATGTGTGTGTGTGTGTGTGTGTGTGTGGGTGGGTGGGTAGATGGGTGGGTGGCTGTATGTGTGTCTTTAGCTGTACCATGTAATATATGCAGACATTTGGACACACCTGAAAAAATGTATTTTCATTTTAAGGCATTTTGATCTAGAGGCTTGAGCTTAAATACCTGCTGGCTGTCCTTTAGATTTTGTGACGAATGGGTCAGTAGAAATGCTCCAACATTACCTGAAATAAAATATTCTTACATTAACTTCCATTAAAAGTCATTACCATTTACTAGTCATCACTATTTTGGAGATTGAAGACTTTTGTCTGGCAGCGAAAATATACATAGTAGACCTGATATGTGGATCATATGCATTTTATGGCCAGTTGAGTGCTGGTAAAATGTCACCTTGTGTGATGAATCTTTATTTTTGCTGTTGATTCTGACAGAAGTCAGAATTTGGCTTAAACACAATAAATCCATGGACCCAATGAGGCTTATATCAACAGATCAAACTCATGGTGGTGTAATGGTGTGGAGAATGCTTTCTTGGCACACATTGGGATCCCTATGTGTGGAACAATGTTGGAATGCCAAAGACTATTTGAGTATTACTGCTGATCATGTGCCTTCCTTTATGACTACAATTTACCATCTTCTAACAGCTACTCCCAGCATTTTCACAAAGTCACCTCAAACAGGTTCTATGAACCATGTGTACACTTTAATCGTAATAAACTAGGCACAGAGGCTATTTGAAATACGTTTATTCAACTGTACAAAGTGAGTAATCCTGTAAAAAATGTAATAAATTGAAGAATAATAGCCATGTAAATATCTGTATCTGATTACATTCCTAATCGGAAAGTTTAAGTATGTTCTGCACATGTGCATTTGCGTCATAGTGAAAGTTTATATAGTGTTCAACATGGTGGGAGCAGAAACTGGTCTGCGGAGGAGACAAAATTTAAGCTTTGGGTTTTAAAAGACGGTGGTGGGACGGGCGTCCAGCTTATGTCTCTCTGAACACGACATCATAGTCTCACCCTTCTTTACTAAGTACATGCAAAGCATGGTTTCCTGAGTCTGGCATCATTTTAAAGTAATTAAAATCATCTCATCTCACTCTGACGGAACACGTGATGCTCATTGTCATGGTAACGTCTACACTAAGTGGTACATATGCATGATATTTTGGATTGGATTACTTGTAGCGTGCATGTAAATGCCATTTTCCATCAAATTGTTGAGTAGAGTGACTTGAATCCTTTAGAGCAACTTTAAGGTACAACTGGAGATTTTCAGAGCAGCTGATGAATCTGCAGCAATCACATGGTGCCAACATGCAACAGAATCTATGAGGAATGTTTCCAGCAGAGTAATCCAGTATGTATGCATGCCCAGTATTATATGTATACATGTTTTTTTATTTCTAGTTATACCATATTTATGGGTTTAAGTATCAAAAACAGTCATAATTAGTTTTATCATGACCTTTTTGCACCATCTTATAATCCTTAGAATCAAACTGGCCATTTTTGTTACTCTGCCTTTAAGACCTGGATGCTTAAATGACCTCTATTCTGATTGGCTGTCCTGTATTGTGCTTCATTCAAAAAGTAGTCCAGGCTACAACGCTCTTAATAAATTCATCATGAATAGGTGGAGCTAAACTGCTGTAGGATGAATGGATGTATCTGTGTAAAAGTTTTTGTGACATTAAAATTAAAAATGGACTGTAATGACTGGTTTACTTACTACATTGATTTACTTAACGCTTTAATACACATTTATATTTCACAAAAAGCAAGGAATGTTTTTTAATGACATAGGCATTTTTAATGATTATTAAGTCTGATTTAATGAATATCAAATCCCAAAACTATGTGATGGCTGGGGCCCCTGCTTCAATGTCTGCCACTCATAATATATCTCGGTTTCAAAATTCATATAATTCAAAGTATTTACTGAATCATACGTTTTAATATCAACCACTGAGTAATAAGACTAGTGCACAGTAGAAACATGGACATCCTTGCACTGTCCATACACATACACTGAGGTGAGAGAGGAAGGCAGTTGTATGCATAACCTGCCTTGTGCTTTAGGCGCAGGTGACTGATGTGTGGTGACATACAGTTAGCTGAAGGCTGGCATCCATTACAGAATCCCACCCAGCTGTAATACCTGCCCACCATCACTCTCTCATTACTCCACAGTGCAATGGAACAAACCCTCAGCAATGCTAAGAGAGACTGATGCCAAGAGGAGTTCTACTTCTGCGAGGATCATTGTCAGAAAAACAAAGGAAGAAGGAATGAGCAAGTGACAAAGGGCAGAGGGGGAGAGAGGGAGGAGGGGGGTTGAGTGAGGCAAAGTCTTTAGTTTCTTGATTATGGCTGAAGGGCAGCTTACAGCCGAGAGTGGTGCTGCTGGAAGATACAGCGAGTAAACGGGGTGAATAATTTAGTGGAGGGGATAATGAGAATGAATGTTTTTTCCCCTTTGTTGTCTCTTTCGCTATGCCTGGTCTTTAAAGATAGCCAGAGCCCTCACCGAAAAAGTGTGTTTATCACCGTGCCGCCTGACACTGCTAGCGCAACTTTTTCTGAGGGCCAAAGTGGACATGAGCGCAAACACACACACAAACCGCTTGCGCCCTCACAGAGGAAAATCCAACACTTTTTTATTACAGCTTACACAGTGGAGAAGCTAAGACCAGAGCAGAACGATAAATGAGTTTTCCTCCACACATAATCCTGTACAGTGCATTTCTCGAGAGGTGGCGTTATCTAGAAGTGCGCTGCTAGTAGGTCCGGGACTTCACGTTGGCTTGTGCACGACCTCAGCTTACAGCTAAAGTAAATCTAGCTAGAAATTGTTCAGTGGTGACATTACAGCAAGCCGGGGAACATCACCTTCAACTGTCTAATACTTCAATTAGCATGATGTTAATTTAAACCAAGGTCCAATTTCAGACCTGCATAATCACATTATTCCACATTTACAACTGCAGCCTTCAAACAGTATAACGCTACCTGTCCATTTTGTAATCTTCTGCTTTTCTGATCATCACTGTGCTGTTTAAAATAATTTCAAAATAATCATCTTTGAAATATGAAATAAAATGTTGTTTCATTTTTTCCGTGTGCACTGCATGTTCCATGATAGTATCTTTGATCTATTTTGTGTTATCTCAGTTGAGTTAAAACCATCTAGGCATGTTCTCAATGGCATCCAATCTTAGGTGCCAGTTGCGCCGTCATTAAGATTACAGAGTAGCGCATTTCATGACTGTTTTATTTGTACACATTTTAAGCGCGTGCCCTTTTTTGAAAAACCACCATAGAATATCAGCTCTGGCCTGCTAGAAGTCTGTATATATTTAAATGACCCATTTAGGAGAAATGTCATGTTTGGCTGACTCCATCCAGATCATGAAAGGGATGGTTAGGCGAAAAATCTAATTTACACAGTTTTCCAATTACCTATTATGTAGTCCATCAGCCAAGACATGCTTGGAATCCAAATTTAGCTTCTTTAGATTAGAACCAGAGCTACGAGGCTAACACTGCTAACAAACATTAGAAGTCAACAGACACCCACATCTTTTCTGTAAACACATCCACAAAACGTAACCTACTCAAACTGCATCCAGCTCTTCAACAAGGTCACATGGACCTATCAATGTAGTCATGACTTTCACAAAGATTCTGACATAAACCAATGTTTTCTTATTTGGGATAAGAACAGAACAGGGTTTACACTCTCAAGAGCACAAATATGAAAACAATTCTGTGGTTTAAGAACACGTCATCAATCTGACATAGAATTTTTCATAGGACCTTTCCCAAGAACACATTAAGAAACGTATTGTTTGAAAATTATTTAAGAAATATTTAAGAAAGATATTGATGAATGTGGCCCAGTGGTAGCTTTGCAGATACCATTTTTCAACTCCAGAAGCCAAATTTGGACACCAAACATGTCTTAGCTGATCATCCACATCAGGGGTAAGGGGATAATTGTTTCTTTAAACTTTCAAGGTTGAAAGTAAACTGTAATAATATGAAGAATACTGTTTAATAGTGCTTGAAGTTCTTGAAAGTGCTGTGTAATAATGTGAAGAATACAACTTTACCATCCACTGAGCAACTATCTCTTTTATAATACAAATATATGCAAAGATGTGTCACGATTGGCTCCTCCCACTCCTCCATGTACTTTTCTGTTTACTTTTTATCGTCCATGTGCTTCTTTGTTTGGTTTCCTCCCAGTTCTGCCCCTTGTTTCTTGTCTCCGCCCTTGATTGTTTCCACCTGTTTTGCACCTGTGTCTTTATGAACCCTTGTTAGCCCTCTTGTATTTAAGCCCTGTGTTTTCCTTAGTCTAGTGCTGGTCTTTGTTTGATTGTGTTGGATGTATTGTATTCTCGTTGTGTTCGGTTCTTGTTTGAGGTTTTGTGTTCATTTTGTCATGTCTGTGCACTCTGGTATGTGGTTGTTCTGTCGTGACGAAACTCCAGCTGTTTCTAAGCACCCTGAGTTAGACATGTCCCAACGGCACCAAGCTGGAGAAAGCAAATCCCCTGGCGCTGAGGGAACACGAGCGTCTCGTCGGTCCCATAGAAAGGTCGAAGGACCATCCCGTCTTTGGTTTGGACGACGAGAGCTTAGGTAAGCTGGGTCTGCCCGTCTTGAGCACTGCTGCAGGGAGGAGCGAACTGCAGCGCAAGACAAGGCTAGATGGAAGGAACCTGCAGAAAACCCCTACTATGGTACTTGGCGTGCTCTCAGTCTGTTCATGTTTCATCTATTCCTGTGTCTGAGGCTGTGTCTCCTGCTTCTGTGTCTGTGCCCTTGTCCTCTGTTCCTTATTCTCATGTCTCTGCCTCTGTGCCCATTTCTGCTTCTGTGCCAGTTTCCATTCCTGTGCCTGCTCCAGCTCCCTTTCCGGCTCCTATTCCCGTTCTTGCTTCCATTTCTTCCAGTTCCTGTGCCTGTTCAGTCTTCTGTTCGTCCTGTCCCAGCTCCTGTCCTTGTTTAGTTCTGTATCTTGGTTTGGTTTCATTTTGTTTGGCACGCTTCAGAGCTGTCACGATTGGCTCCTCCCACTCCTCCATGTGCTTTCTGTTTACTTTTTATCGTCCATGTGCTTCTTTGTTTGGTTTCCTCCCAGTTCTCCCTTTTTTTCCCACCTGTTTTATGAACCCTTGTTAGCCCTCTTGTATTTAAGCCCTGTGCTTTCCTTAGTCTAGTGCTGGTCTTTGTTTGATCGTGTTTGATTGTATTGGATGTATTGTATTCTGGTGGTGTTCGGTTCTTGTTTGAGGTTTTGTGTTCATTTTATCATGTCTGTCCCTCCTGCTCTCCGTATTGGCTGTTTGAACCTGGACCGTTTTGACTATGACCCTGGATTTGCCCAAAATAAAACTCGCTTATCTCAGCATATGCATCCGCAACATCACTCCCCATCGTCACAAGATGTTACCTGATTGTATTTCCTACTTCAAACAGAACAACAGTCACTTCTGTGCCAACTTTTTGACATTTTGTTCCTATTGGGAAAAAAAAATAAATGACTGAAACGAGAGCAGTGTGTTCCTCATCATCCTACTGTCATGTTATTGTCCAAAGGCTCAGAAAATAGCACAATTAGTGCTGCACCATGACCAGCCAACCTCAGGCATCAAACACTGCTACAATCAGGGGCATTGCCTTTGTCATTGTCACAATGAGTGATTTTGCCATTAAGTCATTTCTGCTGTGTCTGTTAGCTGGCTGGTGGACATTACAATATCGACCAAGAAACACGCAGCCTTTTCATCTGTACGCTCAAATCCGCAGGCGGTATTAAAGTCGGTATTAGTCTTCACTTGGCTGACCAGTGGGGCTCTTGTTAGGATGTTTATACAGTTGTACAAGTCCTCCTTGGGATGAAATATCTCATTTGCCGGGCCCTGTCAGGCCAGGGTGGGATCGATCGCTGCTATGATGTGTGTATGTAGGGGATGGCAGGGTTTAAACCCAGAGAGACATGTAATATATGGATTAGAATTAAGGCCGGCCTTGTGACAGCCTCATTTATCTTCTAGTCTGACAGGAGCAAGCCCAAGAGCGGCAGTCTCCACTGTTTTAACACTTTTATTCTAATCAGATGTTCAGGACACACACGCATACTTTCTCTTTTGGCGTGTGCGTGTTGGGTGTTTTTGGCAGGGGTGTGATGGATTGCATGTCCCAATAGAATTCCATCATGTTTGCATGGCAGAGTAGGAGTGGAAGTGAAGCGATTCTTCTTCGCTCATTGATCTGGGTGTTTCTGTGTAAACTCAGAGACTACAGTCTCACATGAATGACTCACATGCATTTAAATGTGGAAAGGCACATACACACAATCAGCATATATAAAAATGCATGCACGATTCAGCTAAAGAGGAATTAGCAGACATATGTTTTCGAGACACCTTAACCCCTGAAAGTCTAGGCATTTTATTCAATTAATCTTATAGCTTCTTATCCACTAATTGCTAAAGCAATAAACAGGGGTGAAAAGAGTACTGAAAATCACTGCTTATGTATGAGTACTCAGGGCTAGACTGGCCATCAGGAAGACCAGGACAATTCCCAGTGGGCTGCCATGTGACTAGGCCATAGAGAAAATGAGAGAGAGAAGTGCGTGGCTGTTTCTAACATAAAACGAATGGAGACCACCTGGGACAAACAGCATGTACAGGGCGAATACTGGAGTGCACATATCTAGACACATTAGTGGCCCAATCCATTCTGTGTGTGTGGCCTTTGGCCAATCATGCTAATGCCACTGCCCAACAAAGATTAATGATTACAACTGTATAAGTCACCCGATTTCTCATGCAAGCTACAGCATCTTTAATGTGTTCATGCTTATGTATTGTACAGAGATAAACTGTGCTTATTATTTGAAAATATGCACCCACTCACTGTAACTATGATAGCAGGCAGTGGCAATGGGGTTGCATTTTTCAAGAGTTTTTTCAAGGTTAATCAAACTTGTGATGCCTCCGTAGTTTACCAACCTCTTATCATAAATATTTTTCTTATTGTCCAATAATTTTAAAGTGCTCCCACATTTGATTGATTGATGATTTCTTGGGCATCTTTGTCAGTTAACCTCCTTTTAGCTGCCTGTAAAACAATGCAGTTTGTTGTGGTCTGAGGTGACCACAAGCAGAATTAACAAACGAATACTCGAGTATTAGAATTATGTAGCTATAACTCTGATTCATCGCAAATTCAGCTTTTCAGTTGTTTGCACAAATATGCAGTGTTACATTGAAACTGGAAAGAAAAAAAAAACTCAAAACCTGCCTTCTTTAACAATTTCATTTAAAACACAACAAATATTACATAAAATAACTGTATAAACTGCATAATGAACCACTTCTATATAAGTTATATAAGTCTGTATGTACAGGTCTGTGACTCTTTTTTCAGTGGCAGCAACACATTCTAAACTGTTAAGTGGGTGTTGTTAGGCATGATGTAACAATTATAATTCAATTTATTCAATATATTTTTTTCAATAATAATCATAGTAAACAATTCTTCTGCCAAGCAGTGTAGATTATTCATATTAGGCTATGGTTGGTATTCTTCAATATTTTCTTAACTTGATGCATTAATGCAAAATTCCTTTCAAAAGGTAGGTGGTTGTAAAAGCAAAGTATTTAGGTCTGGCCCTGCCAATGAGTTCTTAAGGGGTTAATGAGCAGTTAAACAGATATTGTCATACCATATCAACAATTTGTCATAGATTTTTTGTTATTGCATGCTCACACAAATCAGTGCTCTAGTCAAAATGTGCCCACCCACACTCTTAAACTGTTACAGCTCAGACTCAAGAAATCTCACCCTAGAGCACTTGAAAAAGTTGAGAACATAGAGAAAAAGAAAAATGATTGCTCTGTCAACTCCATTCTAACTGTACATGTGTGTTGTACAGTTATGCCCTCTATGAACCCTCAATAGCACCATATAGTCCATTCCGAGTCCAATTTACCAGCAGACTGGGAAACGTTGGACACGAAAACGCTTCTGAAAATGCTGGGTTTGTCTGCTGATGGTGAGAGTCCTGCTCACACCGTCTCTGATAGGATCACATATTTCCATTACTTCACAGGCAGGAGCGTGTAATGTCCTGGGTAGCAAGGTGTAGCGCTTCAATTATCATCTACTTTCACAGCAATCACTCAACATTAAAAGGGCACAACACAGCGACAATTACACAAAAATTACACCAATGGCAGCATAGATGCTGAGCACAGGATGCCAGCACAACTTTATTTTATTCTTCCTTATTCCTGGTGCCCTGAGAAATCTTTTGCGTCTTTTTTTTTTTTTTTACAACACAGTTATAATTAGTGTTTTATACATGCCTCCACACTTAGCAGTAGGCTATTCCAAATATCTTGCCTGTGATGATGGCATGCAACGTACTAAATGAAATTAGCTTTTAGACAACAATTGATTTAGTAAGAAATTGAAGTTGTAATAGGTAGACTGCAAATGGAGACATACAGCCAACTGACCCACTGACTGAAGGTCAGGCTAACAATTAGTGTTCCAATTCATTGCAAAGGTGTTTGATGCGGTTGAGGTCAGGGCTCTGTGCAGGCCACTAAAGTTCCTCCGCTCCAAACTTTGTCTTTATGGACCACAGTCAAGCTGGAACAAGAAAGAGCCTTCCTCAAACTGCTGCCACAAAGTTGGGAGCATATCATTGTATACAGCTGTTAGCAATGGGTGTGGCTGAAAAACCTTAACATGATAATTAGGATGGGATTCCACATGCTTTGTGCCATATAGTGCATTTTTTTATATGTGAGATTACATTTTAAATATATTGTTCCATTCCAAAATATCTTTCAACGATAAAATACATTAAGCAGAAATGCATTTTTGGCCATTTACATTGTCATTGCTAACATTAGCTACAGAGCTGTCTAGAAAAGTGATACGATCAGATGAATCATTTTTCACCATATTCTCCACAAGTGGGTGAGTGCATGTGTAGGTTACACCAATAGAACAGTATACAAACAGTACAGGCCTGAATGCTTGACCCCTACAATGAGAAGCTCTGAAATGCTGTGGAGGACATTTTGCAGACGATTTGGGTACATTTGTCCTTTTAGTGGAAAGGGTTACTGAAGATATAAAGATATTCTGCACGATCATTTTTATTCTGTGATTAAATATTTCTGATAGAAGTGCTTTCTCTCTGCTCCCGAGCAGTGCAACCGTCTAAGCATTGGCCCTATCATCAGGAGATCACGAGTTCAATCCCTGGTGTTGCTACAGCGATCTGTAGCTGTTAGTCGAAGAGAGCACAATTGCCCTCGCTCTCTTTGGGTGGGTAGAGTGGCCCTTCCTCCCCCCCCCCATCACTCAACGCGATACTAGTCAGCGCAGACGTCTGTTGGCTGCCGTAACAGATCTGGCGGTTGCCGCTTTCCTCCAAGCATGTTCGGGTGTCCAATGATTTTGCGTGAACGGCAGTTCAAAAAGAAGTGGTGGTTGGTTTCACAGGTCTTGGAGGAAGCCTGTGCTAGCCCCACCCTCCTAGCACTGATAGCATCATGTCATTGGGGGAGTCCTAACTAGCGGGTGGAATCGGAAACGACTAAATTGGAGAGAAAATTGGGTAAAAATCCAAAAAAAAAAAAAAAAAAGGTTTCTCTTGTAGGATAACAATGTCCCCATCCACAAGGCACAATGGGTAACAGAATGGTTTGATGAGTATGATCTCAACCCAACTGAATGGAAACCCAACCTGTGGAAAATTTTGGACCAATGTTTTAGTCAGTGCTCATCACTACCATCATCCAAACATCACCTGAATGAGTATTATTTGAAAGAATGTTATTTCATCCCTCCTGCACAGATCCAGAAACTTGTAGAACCTATGCCAAGACTTATTGAAGCTGTTCTGGTGGTGTGTATACAGTATCTCACAAAAGTGAGCACATCCATCACATTTCTGCAAATATTTCATTATATCTTTTCATGGGACAACACTAACTTAAAGTTATCAGTGTACAGCTTGTGTAGCAGTATAGATTTACTGTCCTCTGAAAATAACAACACACAGCCATTAATGTCTAAATAGCTGGCAATATAAGTGAGTACACCTCACAGTGAACATCTCCAAATTGTGCCCAATTGTGTCGTTGTCTCTCTCTGGTGTCATGTGACTTGTTAGAGTTGCAAGGTTGCAGGTATGAATGGGGATCAGGGCTGTTAAATTTGGTGTTCTGGGTACTGGAAATTCAGCATGGCACCTCATGGCAAAGAACTCTCTGAGGATGTGAGAAATAGAATTGTTGCTCTCCACAAAGATGGCCTAGGCTATAAGAAGATTGCTACCCCTGAAACTGAGCTACAGCACGGTGGCCAAGGTCATACAGCGGTTTTCCAGGACAAGTTCCACACAGATCAGGCCTCGCCAGGGTAGACCAAAGAAGTTGAGGCCACGTGTTCAGCATCATATCCAGAGGTTGGCTTCAAAAAATAGATGCATGAGTGCTGCCAGCATTGCTGCAGAGGTTGAAGAAGAGGAAGGTCAGCCTGTCAGTGCTCAGACCATACCATGATACCATGTCCTGCGGTCTGACAAGACCAAGATAAACCTGTATGGCTCAGGTGGTGTCCAGCATGTGTAGTGGTGCCCTGGTGAGGGGTACCAAGACAACTCTTTCTTGCCTACAGTCAAGCATGGTGGTGGTAACATCATGGTCTGGAGCTGCATGGGTGCTGCCGGCACTGGGGAGCTGTGGTTCATTGAGGGAAACATGAATTCCAACATGAGCTGTGACATTCTGAAGGAGAGCATGATCCCCTCCCTTTGGAAACTACACCTCATGGCAGTTTTCCATCATGATAATGACCCCAAACACACCTCCAAGATGACAACTGCCTTGCTGAAGGTAAAGGTGATGGACTACCCAAGTATGTCTCCAGACGTAAACCCAGTTGAGCACCTGTTGGGCATCCTCAAGCGGAAGGAGGAGGAGTGCAAGGTGTTTAACACCCACCAGCTCTGTGATGTCATCATGGAGGAGTGGAAGTGGATTCCAGTAGCAACCTGTGCAGCTCTGGTGAATTCCATGCCCAAGAAGATTAAAGCAGTGCTAGATAAATAATGGTGCTCACACAAAATACTGACACTTTGAGCACAATTTGGAGATGCTCACTGTGAGGTGTACTCACTTGTGATGCCAGCTATTTAGACATTAATGGCTGTGTGTTGATTTAAGATTACAATAAGCTTGCAGTCTCTGCTCTAAATCATCCCAAAGGTGTTTTATTGGGTTGAAGTCAAGACTCTGTGCAGGCCAGTCAAGTTCTTCTGCACCAAACTCATCCATGTCTTGATGGACCTTGCTTTGTGCACTGGTGCGCAGTCATGTTGAAACAGCAAAGGTCCATCCCCAAACTGTTCCCACAAAGTTGGGAGCATGAAATTGTCCAAAATCTCTTGGTCTGCTGAAACATTAAGGGTTCATTTTTACTGGAACTAAGTGGCTGAGCCAAACTCCTGAGAAACAACACCACACCTTAATCCTTCCTCCACCAAACTTTACTCTTGGCACAATGCAGTCAGACATTCCATGAAGCTCTTCACGCACTGTTCTTGAACTAATCTGAAAGCCACATGAAATTCGGAGGTCTGTAGCAATTCACTCTGCAGAGAGTTGGTGACCTCTGCACACTATGCACCTCTATCATTTTACATGGCCTACCACTTCGTGGCTGAGTTGCTGTCATTCCCAATTGCTTCCGCTTTGTTATAATACCACTGATAGTTGACTGTAGAATATTTAGTAGTGATGAAATTTCACAACTGGACTTGTTGCACAGGTCGTGTCTGATCATGGCACCATGCTGGAATTCACTGAGCTCCTGAGAGCAACCCATTCTTTCACAAATGTTTGTAGAAGCAGTCTGCATGCCTAGGTGCTTGGTTTTATACACCTGTGTCCATGGAAGTGGTTGGAACACCTGAATTCAATGATTTGGATGAGTGAATGTTTTTGGAAATATAGATATATACTATATATAGATGGACGGATGGACAGATTGCAGTGAGGTGATACATTTAATTTCAGTATCCAAAAGTGATGTTTTTGTCCTTTAAAATCAGGACATTTTTGTCCTAAAACAATATTAAAACAAACAAATGAACACATACATACACACACACAAACACACACCCACACACACGCACACACGCATGCACGCACACACACACGCACTCTCTAATGTAACTTTCTAGTTTGACATTTCCCTATCTGCCTGCTGCTTCAAACCTTGTCAAACAGACAAATCCCCCCCTGAAGCATATCTGAGTGTATTCATGCAGCCCCGCACTCTCTGCACCACCGGGGGCCACATCCTGACATCAGATACTGCCTGTGCACCAAACTCAAGCTGCTCAGCAAATTTGTCACTGCCAGCCGTGAAACATTAGAAGAAAATGCACTCATTCTGTTGGCCTTAAATAGCGCGGCTTCAGCTGAGCATACCTGCAAGCTCCTACGGCTCACTGCACAGGGGCTACTTTGAAACATCTATCAGAGAAACATTTTGAATTGGTATTTGGAAGAATTTATGTGTATTTTTTAAAATATTTCCCAAGACAATCCATTCCCCAGAACTCACAAAAAATACATCACAAAGCTTATTCCAAAGCCTATTTATGATCGCACCATTTCTCATTCAAAACACCCAAAGGCTTCTGCAGAGTGTGGGCTTTGAAAGGCATTTGTAGTTAACAGTGCAGTCTCCAAAGCCCAGCTCAATACCCCCTGACACTGAAAGTTCTCCCAGCACACCTACGCTACACCTGTGCTCTCTATAACTGCATTCAGCACACCTGCTCCAGCACTCCATCACCACTTCGGCCAGAGTGTTCTCTGTGGAGGTGAAAAAAAGTCCCACAAGAACATCAGGAGAGTGAAGTACCCTCATAAAAGATACAGGGTAATAAAACCACCATACTTAGGTTTTATGATTATTAAAATGTTGGCTATTGTAACTGCTTCGATGAATAATGAATATGAATACTCTAAAGAAAGTGAACCAATTAGGCTGATCAACAAACTATGCAAAAAGTTTGAACCTTCAGTCAAATTATATGTTTATAACATTAATGCACCAATTACAGTTTAAAATATGAATGAAAAACATAAAACATGAAATATAAAATGTGCCTTAATTTTTACACAAGCCGCACTTTATTTTTTCAGCCAATATAGAGTCATTATGCATTAAAATGTGCAAAAAGTGTGTTCTCTAAACAGCAGGCATGTCCAGTCTTATCCACAACAAGCCAGTGTGTCTGCAGATTTTCATTCAAAACAAGCTGGATCACACCTGATTCCATTTGTTTAATCAGATGGTCTCAGTCTTTAAACAGTTGATCAGGTGTGGTCCTGCTTTGTTGGAATGAAAACTAGCAGCCCCACCACCCATTTGCAGATAAGACTGGCCACCCCCATTGTAGAGGATATGTGTTTGTTTTCCCTTAGAGAATCAATAATACATATGACCAGGGGAGCCCAAACTTTTGCATATGATTGTGTCAACATTAATTGAGTTTGTATGTGCTGATTCTGATCTATTTGATTAAATTGTAATGTGTGGTGCAAATCAAATAACAGTGCAATTTTTTAAAGTTATCTTCATAATCAGGAACACACACTTAGTTTTACCAGTTTAAAGCTCCTTGTGTTAAAAGTAACTCAAAATATGTCCTTAATCCTAATCCCATCAGTCATTGGTCTGCCAAAAATGTATTGTTTTATTGAAAATTAAACTAAAGTTAAATTATAGTTTGTGTTCATTTCTATAAACACTTCTATCTATGTGGTGTAATTTGTCACATGACCAGAGCTGTTAGGATGTCCCTGAGAAAGGTGATCAAAGCTATACAAAAGGAAGTGAATGAAATGTACTGTAATATAGCATGTTCAAGGTGGTAGTAACTTCAGGCTCCTGCAGATGGCATTGCACAAGGATGACTGATCTATAGATAATTCATGGATTGAGAAGTGGTGCAGTACAGTAAATGTCTCCATAAATGTGTGGTTTGCAAAGCAGATGTCTAGAGGAAATTCTCATCAGAATTGTGTCCAAAAGATTAAACTGATGGACAGGGATCACTGGCATGTTTCATGGCTTGTGAATAAATGTCCAGGCAAGAATAACTTCTAAAAGCTAATGCAAGTCCTTAAAAACTCACATCCAGGCAAGAATAGTTTCTAAAAGCCAACACAATTCCTTCACAACCAGTTTCTGAAAGAACACTCTGCAGAGAACTGTATACTATGGACATTTGGAGCAGAATGGCATGCAAGAGGCCTTTGCTCACTTCTGCTCACAAAGTTGCCCAGTTACAGTGGGTGAAAAGACACAAAAATTGGACTGTTCATGACTGGAAATGTGTTATCTGGTCAGATGAATCTCTTTCTGCCTGTATGAATGACACTAGGGGTCATGTTCATGTTCACCTCAGGAAGCCTTCAATGAGGACTGCAGTGTGGTTCAAGCTAGAGGAGACTCTGTGATGTTCTAGGGTGTTTTAATTATCCCCAGAACAACCCCAGTAAATTTGAACCATGGTGTCTACATCAAGCTGCTGGACAACCAGGTTTTTCCTTTTCCTCATCATCTTACCGAGTAACATAACATTCCTATCCCTGTATTCCAAAATGACAGTGGTCACATTCACAAGGCTGCAAATGAGATTGATTGGCAGGATGAACATTCAGGAGCATTCACACATCTGGACTTACCTGCAAAATCCCCAGATTTGAATCCCCTTGAATATCTGTGGGACTACCTGCAACAATGAATAAGAAGCCAGGGAGGGCATCCACGAAATCTGGCAGAACTGCACAATTCTTTGATGCAAGAGTGGCTGAACATTAATGTACATTAATCTACATCCAGACAATGCCACATCAAATCGCAGCTGTATTCATGCTCATGGAGGTGTTACACACTATTAGGTACGTTTCAGTCACAGGTGATAAGTTTTTTGTCTGGTGGGCGAGAAATCCGACCAGCACCCTCTGCATTAAAAGGTAGATTAGGTCAGGAGTTGACAACCCAAATGTTAAGAAGAGCCATTTTGTCCTTCCAAAAAAAAAAATCATACCACCTTGGGAGCCGCACCATTTTATGTCCAGTATGTCTCAGTATGTGCTAAGGTCCTAGGATAGGCTACAAATATAAACAAAAACACAGACTTACTTTGCTCTGCTTTAAGCTTTAGCTATAGCTGCTTTCCTCCCATCTCTGGCAGGAAACTTTTCCTCAAAAGTTGAATAGTTTCTTGTAAAATGTCTCTCAACATTCGACTGTTTTATGAGGCAGAAGTCGCTTCTTATTTGAATTTTCCCATTCCACCTTAAATTCTAATTGAGGCTCCAAATGTAAATGCAACACCATTTAAGGTGGAAAATTCAAAAGAGAAGCTGACTTCATCTTCACAACTGCAGTGCTTATAAATCCAAATAAGTCCATTCATCTCCAAATGTTCATCTTAAATCTCTCTGCCTTTTCATTCACTACTAGCTAGGTGAGACTGCGTTGCTATGTAACCTGAAGTCTGCACACCAGCTCTCAGTCATTGAGAACCGGGCTTTCCAGCTGTGTTGCACACTTTGGAGCCGAGATACCGCGTCCCATCTCAAAGATATTTTACTGACACAGCACCCCCCCCCCCCCCCCCCCCACTCTCTACAACAAGAACAAAACCATTAAAAATAAAATCACTAAAGAAAATGGGTAGGACAGCTGTAACGTGTTGCATGGACATCCATCGCCACTCAATCTTATGTCAACGTAAAAGCGCATTTTATTACAGATGAGCAGCAGCTGTCTCATGTGTCTCATGTGCTCCAAACAAGAGCAGTGAATGAGAGCCTTCCAGTTCACTCACCCTCACCTTCATTTGTTTTATTAATAAAAAATATTGGAAGTAAATTCATTATAGATCATTACAAATACTTTGCTTTAAAAGTCCTCACACAGTAGGAAAATAGAAATCCTGTATAGATAAAAAAAGATGCATCAAGAGGCATCGATGACATCGATGTTTTATAATCACATTGCATTATAATCGAATGATGTGCAACATGTGTGTATATTATGCCATTTCATGTAATATGTAGTAAATAAGTAGTAAAGTTGTAAAAGTAGTTGTAAAATGCTGTTTAGTGAGGTAAAAACATTTTTTTAAACGTTTGTTTTGCGAGTGCATGCTGCTCTTCATTAACCGATGCATAATGGTGCTTATTTGTGTGCATGTAAGTGTGTTCTGCCTCAGAAGTTGAAAAAGATTTTTTACTGATATTGATGGCAGCTCTCATCCTATGTAATTTGCTCCTGTGTGACCATTATGCTAAATAATGCAAATATACAGCTGCAATGAAATCCAGGA
The DNA here is from genome assembly GCF_015220715.1 of Pygocentrus nattereri. Lineage (NCBI taxonomy): Eukaryota > Metazoa > Chordata > Actinopteri > Characiformes > Serrasalmidae > Pygocentrus > Pygocentrus nattereri. Next base: position 6,447,315 of record NC_051217.1, on the reverse strand, counting down.
GGCGATGCATTTCAAGGTAGGCAGCATGACATTATCCGGTCATTTGAGAATCTCAAACCAATCTTCCGTCCTAATGCGTAAAAACACCTTCCAGAGTGGGCTGCGGCAATGAGCAACAGCCAAGCCCACTAGTAGAGATCAGGAGGATCAGAATGAAACTTCTACATTCATGCTGAGAGGACATTAATAGGCTGGATTGCATGGCAGGTTTACTGAGATGAACTTTCAGGAAAACTAAATGTAAAAAGAATACAAATGTAAATGTACTTGTGCCATTTGTGCACTGCTCACATCTCAGGAGTGTACACGCTGTATATCATCACTGTCATAACAGAAACTCCTAACTTTTGTTTTTATTATTACACCAAAATTACTTGAAAAAATATCTTTATTTCTTTCCCTTTCTGCTATAAAGCTACTGCTTGGACAGGAGCAGTATGACAGGAACACTTCATATACATAACTATACTCATAATGTTGCTGGAGATAACACCCATTGACATTCCTGAAGGTGTAAACTTTATAGCAGGTCTCCTGAAAAGAACAGAAGCTGTAGCAAAGGCAAAGAGTGGACACACTAAATACATTTCATTATAATTAGTTATTGAGACATCTGTACAGTTTTTTGTTAAATATATATTTCCAGTTTTTTCCTTGTGCTGAAAAAGAAGTAACTTTTACTTGAGGAGCATTTTGACTGCACAGTAAATGAATGAAAGGTGGTCTCCGACTTTTGCATAGTCCTCTGTATCTTGTACTTGACAAGAAAATGATTCTGGTTCTAGCACAGGGGCACATTATGTGGCAGGGGTCGGAAACATGAGGATCTTTTACTGCCTTGTTTAGGCTCCACAGCAGAATTAGATTTTTATGCAAAAATAAAATAATCCTCCTTTGCAGTAAAATAAAGCTCTGCTGATTGTTCAGTTTTAACAATGAATGGTCTTAAATGCTGGAGTTAATGTAACCTACATGTGCTAATTTACCCTTTAACCCTGAAGATTGGTGTGCAGACCTCTAGTCACATAACAGCAGTCAACAATGTGCCTAGCTAGTAGCTAATGAAAAGGCAAATGGAAGGAACTAAGACAAACATGGATAATTTGGAGACAAATGGATTGACTTTTTGGATTTATAAGCACTCAGCAGGTTTCCCGATACGTTTAATCTGCAACAAGAAACCGTCAAACACTAAAAAGTTGCAAAGATGAAGTCAGTTTTTTGTTTGAATTTTCCCGTTCCACCTTAAATGGTGCCTGAGGCACCAGAATGTAATGGCACCGTTTAAGGTGTAACAGGAAAACTCGAACAAGAAACTGACTTCGAAGAAAAAGTTGTATAAGATACTGTTATACTTTTGTGGAAAAGTTTCCTGTCGGAGATGCAAGAAAAGCACCTATAGCAGAAAGCTTAAAGCAGGGCAAAATAAGTGCTTTCGTTTATATTTTTTGGCATATACTAGGACATTAAAACATACTGAGACATAAATGTTGTGGCTCTCAAGGTGGTTTGATTTTTGTTGAAAAGACAAAATGCCTCTTCTTAACATATGGGTTGCAATCCCTGTTATATGGGATTATAAAAGCTTCAGTAGAACTGAACTGAACCGGACTTGCTTTTCTCTGATTGGCCAGCTCATATTTATGTGCATTTGGACAGTCAGGACGAGCAGCAGTCATGTGCAGCTCAGTAGATCTTTCTCTTCTGAGCATACCACCTCCTATCCCTCAGCAATATTCCTTCTCTGGCAGCTGTTTGGTCTTCTGCAGCAGCTAAGACGATTAGCATCTTAAAATATGGCAACACCATTTGTGAGCAACAGCCCGATTCCTAACATGCAGTGCATGGTAATCCAGTTACTGAGGAGGCCTTTTAAACAAAGAGCTCACATGCCCGGAACTACCTGCATGTACTGTATATGACATTAAAACATGCTGTATTTAGCCGTGTCCATGTTCAGCTGCATTACAGCTTAAGGCCTGGCTATAGCTCCCTTGATATTCATGTCAAGTACATTAGCTAATCCAGGGTTGCACTGTTTATTTTATAATAATAATCCATTCTAATCATTTTGTATCATAATCCATATGAATTCATGCAAATCAGCAGGCTGAGGTTCTTTCTCTCCCACAACCACACACTCGTGCTACCATAATTGTTAAAGGGAAACACTTTGATCAGTTTTATGCCACTGTGTAATCTTAGGGTGTTTAGCTTGGGTAATTTAAGATCAGTATAACAGCATTAAATCTCTGTGAATGCTGTTAGTAACTATGGTTCCTTCTAAAGGAAACACTTTTGATTGATATGAAGCATATCTAGACTTCAAAAACAGGCAGATTTTAAGCAGTTTATTTTTATTACAGTTTCGTTTATGAAAATTTTATTACAATGCTTTATGAAAGTCATTTTTCACATAATAATTTAGAACAGTCTTAAAAAAAGTAAAAATCTCCAAAATAGTAACTTTACAGTAGACAGCAAACTTCTTTACTTTAAATGTAAACTAAAATAAAACAGTAATTTTAAAACATTTCTCACAATGTAATGGGCAACTGCTGAGCCAAAGAGCTATAGTAAAATTTAGATTTCTTTTTTTTTTTGGACATCAACAATTTTTTATGAATATTTAAGTATTTTAAACTATCTAACATCTCAAAGTTCATTACTCTTTCAAGTTTATTAAAGCTTTAGGAGTATTGTAATAATTCAAATAAGACAAAATGAAACGTGTTTCTGATGGAATCATCAAAAGATGCATGGTCTTGTTGACCATGACCAGCACTTGCCATAAGTTGAATTTCCTCCATATAGCTACCACTTGATGCCTCTTATGTGCATGGTCATATGCTTTGTTCCCTTATGCCATTAAATAAAATTATACCATGGGATATATGGTTGTACTTGTACCTTACACCCATTTTGAATGTGTAGCTGTGAAATTGCAGCCTTGAGTCAATGCATTTCATATTAACTTGAATATAGTTATTTGGTTATGGAAAGGCTCCTGAATGGGGCTTTTTCTACTAGGAAGATAGAAAATTATGTATGTATGTATTTATATATATATATATATATATATACAGTATATATATATATATATATATATATATATATATATATATATATATAGAGAGAGAGAGAGAGAGAGAGAGAGAGAGAGCTAGAGGTAGGAATAGAAAGGAGAGATAGAACTACAGGAAGAGAAAGAGATAAGTAGAGACAGATAGATAGAGAGAGGCATTACTATCAGCGTGTTGCCTCATGAAGGTCATGTTGTGAAAAATAAAATCCTTTCTATCTGCTGAGATCTTGGTTCTGTCTCACTTGAAAAAGGCATGAGCTTGTATCTGAATGGCAAGCTGTACTGAACAAAAAGCCTTTTAACTGAAGCCTTGTGTGGGTATTTTGTTACATTCAAGATTTATTGCAGTTCTCAGAGAACGACCACAGAGGCAAGATTAAATACCCTTTGCGACACTCTGTACTGCTCTTGTTTTGTGTAATGAAATCTTTGCTGATTATCATTTTATAGATTTGTAGAGGTTTTAATTACACTGAGGTGCATTACACAGTTGAGACCTGAATAGTAGAGTACAATATTTGGCCTGACCTGTGGATGTCCTCACTCTTTTTACCCCCTGACAGTGGTGTGACAGGACAGTATCTAAGCAGGGGAATGAAACAGATGCTGGCCTATCCCTTGCAAACCAGCCGAGGAAGGAGGGACGCTCGGATGATTTGATTAGAGCCCCCACTGGGGACTATGGAGAGGAGACTTAATTAAAACACATCTTGATGGAAAATGCAGAGGAAAATATCATTTGTTAGGAGGTGCGAGTGCAGCTGGGAGTCAGGCAATCAAGAAGCACAGGAAAACTTGTGAGGCCTGCTAACTAACTGCCTGATGTAAATTGAAAAATGATAACAATTTGTCTACTATGGCCACTTGGGCCAGAGCCAGACACAAACACTATTAAGCTTCAACCGGCCCTTTTTTTCCCCCCTCACTTCTCTTTCCACATCAAGGGCCACTGTCACTGATCAGAGTAAACAAATTAAAATCTTTTCCGAGCAGTGGCCTCGGCACGATTAGGCCTTGCAACCAGAATGAAAAGCAGAGGAGCGCACGGTGCGGCTCTCCCCAGGCACCACACTCTCCCGCATGCTCGCACTTTAATACCACAGTGTGTTTGGCCGGTTAAAAGACTGCATGGTGCTCAAATGGAGCGATTTAATATACGCATTAAAAATAATGAGTCACCCATTTTCACTACCCATTAGTCGAAAACAATCCATATCGCAGTGCTATCACTTCAAGCCAAGTGGAAGGCAACAATTGCAGATGGGAAATTTATTTAATGACCTCTTGTTGTCTTTAGCTATGAGTTGCACTGCTAAGGCCAAAACTACAGGCTGGAGCATTTTGTGTGGAAAAGTGTGAACAATCCAAAAAACAAACCAGTTTGACTTACAAGCTGAAAATAATGTGAGGCATAATTACAATTGCATTTTATGTTGACAGAATAAAGCCTGTATTTGCTGCCTTGACTCTATACATTTGAATGGGGATGCGTGGTGTAAATGAATTTCGTTGATACAATAACTTCATGTTTTTAGTAAAGGCAGGCATGCTTTAAAAGAAAATCAAAAGGTCTTGGTTTTTTAGTAAGTAACTTTGTTGTGGTATGTAAACAAATTTTGAAAACAAGCCATATACTCTCCAGTCTGTATGGTCTGCAGATGGAAATTAAGCTGCAAAAGAGCCAGTTTTGAATGTACAGTTTTTGTGACATCATAAAAACCAATGGTTTTTCATATATCTGCCTACTTGCCTACAGCAGTTTAGCTCTGGTCATTCATGCTGATGTTATAAGAAGTGTTTCAGCCTGAACTGATTTTTAAATATGGACCAACACAAGGCAACCAATCAGGATAGAGACCATTTACTTATTGTGTCTTAAAGGCACAGTAACAAAAACAGTCAGTTTAATTAAAGGGATAAAAGTAGGTTGGAAAACTTTCATATAACCTTCACATTGACTTAGAGGAATCTTGGCCTGTTCTTCCTTACAGAGCTGCTTCAGCTGTGTTATGTTGGTGGACAACATTTCTATTTCAGGTCAGGACTCTGATTTAGCCATTCCAAAACGCAACATCTCTTCTGTTTAAACCATTCTTTGTTGACTAACTGCTGTTTTTAAGGTCATTGTCTTTCTGCAAAAACCCACTTCTGTTGATGTTTGAACCCTATCAAGCTAAAGTTAACTACAGTACGGGGCAAGAGTTCAGGGTGCTTTTTACAGGTTCACGCTTGGGTGCCAAACATTCTTCTTGATACAATCCAGAATTCCTAGCTCTATCAAATGGCAACCTGTAATGATCCAATCGCAGTAAAACAGCCCCAAACCATGAAACTGCCACCAGTTTCACAGTCGAGATGAGGCCCTTGTGCAGGGATGAAGTGTTCAGTTTTTTTAAAACACAGTATCTCTCATTGAAGCCATGAAGATCTGTTTTTGCCTCATCTGTCAATATTATTTGAACATTTTTTTTTGGCTCACCCAACTGTTCTTTAGCTTTAAATAGGCAGCAATATTTCTTCTGGAAAGCAGTGACTTTCTCCATGCTATCATTCCATACATACTTTTCTTTTTCAGTGCTTGCCTGATGGTGGACTACTAGATGCCTTACTGTTGGAGTCATTTTTGTTGAATGACCACTTCAGACAAGGATAACAAAACTGGTGAATCTTCCTGACAAGAGCTTGATGAAGTCCAAACTCGTCAGAAATAGTTTTGGACCCTCTTTGCCTAAAAAGGCAAATATTTTTCTGAGGTCCTCATAAATCTCTTTTGACTGAGACAATGCATACACTAACACATGTTGGGGTAAAGACCAGACTTTGATGGCAAAGCCTCAGGTTGATATTTTTTAAATAGGGAAGGGTCACCCAAATGATTGAACTTCCTGCTCTGAATTATTATTAAACTGAACTGCTCATTCTAGAGGTCTACATACTTTTGCCAACTGAAATATACAATGTTGGATCACTTTTTTATATAAATGGATGAAAAACTAAATAGATGTTTGTGTTATTTGTTTCTTTGGGTTCTTTTTATTTATTGTTATAACTAAATAGAAGATCCAGACATGCTCTCCAGAGTCTAGTAGAAGCTGTAAAAAGCTTACTGTTTGATTTGTTCACTCCACTGCACTCTCAAAGATTGAATTAAAAATGCTAATCTTCTCATCGCTATTTGCCAGAGCAAGCATGTAAACAATATAGGTGATCAGGAGGAGTGCCAGAATGGAAAGCAGGATTGCATGTGTGCTTTGCCTAACTGAGCGTTACGCTAGCAGCCCTTGGGTTGGCTAGCACACCAGCAAGCACATTACCGGCTGCTGGCATGAACACTATTCAGACTAATTTCTTCTGAAGCCTGGCTTCTGTTAGGTGCATGGCGCTCAGCTATTAGGGTTATCAGTAGTAAAATTGAGTCAGGCACAGTGCATGCCCATTTGCTGAAGCATTCAGTATGAATCACAGAGGTATTTTGAGCTTTAGGGGCATTCAAGTGGGGCTATTCAAAAGTAGAATGTGCCATAAACATGCCAGAATATCTCATTTCCTAGCTACTGAATTCTTAAACAACTTTTAAAGAAAATGCTGTGAAATTTCTAAACTTTTTTCATCCAGCAATTGTATCTTACTCTGAAATAGTTTTCACTGCATACAGAAATGTGTCTTCTGTTAAACCCAGTGCAAGGATAGGTGTACCCAGCCAATCAGAATGAAACTGACAAAATAAAGCAATAGATATCAGATATTTGAGTCTAGAAACTGACAGACTGAAAGTACTGTTCTTTTCAGCTAAAATGAAGAATAAATGTTAAATGGCCCATTTCACGGAAAACCAAATTTTATTCCAATACACTGAATCGTTGTTAACATATTACACAATATAAATTCCACACTTTTATTTTATGAATTCAATGTGCTAAGCAAACATGGTTAAAGTTTCAAAATTTGCCATTCACACCTCAGCCCATACACCCCATATGTGGAAATTGAGTTGCAAAAACACTGCAGTTTGAATTCATCATGATTAAGACATCAAAATAATAATCACATTTGCATTTGTCTTTCCATTCAGCCAGTGGCAATTTAGCCCATCCATTGACTTGAAATGGTGCAGAGTGTTTTCTGTAGACTAGAGGTCTGCTACTCAACCTGAGTCTGCATAGTCTACAGCTTTATGGCTGAGCTGTTGTTGCTCCTAGACACTTCCATTTCATAATAATCGCTCTTACAGTTGGCTGGGGCAGATCCAGCAGGGCAGAAATTTTATAAACTGACTTGCGGGAAAGGTGACATCATATGACAATGCTATATCAGTGCAACAGTACCACTCATACTGCCAGTGTTTGACCATAGAGATTGCATTGCTCTGTGCTTGATTTGATCTAGCTGTTATCAATGGATGTGGCTGAAACATTGAACTGATTAATTAGGAGGAGTGTCCTCATACTTTTGGCCATATAGTGCATGACTGAGTCTACTTTAGTCTGTTTTAGTTCCCAATAGTTGTAACTTTCTCTCTTCATAGCAAAGAGTAGCACTGCTGCCTATACAGTAAAGTCTGCCGCTGCATCTTTTCGAAAAGGCAAAAAAGCCCAAGACCTTTTGAGGAGCTTTTTCAGATAAACTGAAACCGTACAAGCACAAGTACAATTTGAGGGCAGATGATCAAAGCACAGCTGGAATGCTGCCATCAAACCTGTGAGCAAGACAAACCCCTGTGAAAGAAGCAGAGAGAGAAAGTGAGAGAGACAGAGAGGAAGGAGATCAATGGTGAGATTTTCCATTTAAATATCAAACAGCTAAAGGCCTGTGTTAATGTGACCATTAATTGTGCGGGTGGATTTATGAGACAGCTAGCAGCCTGCAGCACATTTAAACAGATAACCTTGATTACCTCACACATACAAATGTGGCTAATGGTGGGAGAAAGTGTTCAATCAGCGCTCATCCCAGACTGCTGTATGCTCCAGTGTCCTGCTGAGAGAAGTGCTCACTACTCAGAATCCCAACAGGTCAGTCATGCAGGGTGATGGGAATTGCAATCAAAACGGATTCTTTCTTTGTTTTAGCGCTCTTTTGCTTTCACACTCCCAACAGAAGGACTAGATTTTTTTGCACCTTAGTTTCCTGATATGGACTGGGAAGTGGATGGTATGGTTTTTAAGCAATGTCTACATACTACATCAAACTCGCATCAACATGTTAAAAAAACAAAAACAAATAAATAAGCAAGTTTGAATCTTTATCATTCTAAGTTTTGGCCAATTGCTACATATTCATCAAAATGGAGGGAAGTGTTTTCTGTAGACTACAGGTCCAACGAGAGTTTGTGTGGTCTACAGGTCTGTGGCTGAGCTGTCATTGCTCCTAGACACTTCCAGTGCCATTATATAGTAATAGCACTTACAGTTGACCAGGGCAGATCTAGCAGGGCAGAAATTCAATGAGCTGACTTGCGGGAAAGTTGACGTCCTATGAACTGTGGCACATGTCAAGTCACTGAGTTCTTCAGAACCAAAAAAATTCAATGTACTAAACTAAACACAGACTTTAAAATCACTAATCATCCTGGAGTTGTACCTAAACTACAGGTTTCACCTCCAAAACTCACACTTCACACACCTGATCTAGATAATCAAGGACTTGCTAATCAATAGCAATTGATAGCTTGATTAGGTTCATGCACAAACCTATAACCTTACAACCACATAGGCCTTGCATTAACATGTAAAAAAATAAACAAATAAAAAAAAGCTAATCTTTAATTTGCAATTTTTTTGGGCCAATTATTGCATATTCCTGTCATGCAGTGAGATGGAAAGTTAGGGAGGAATGGGAGCAGCTAGGTAATTGATATAAAGTTAGTTAATATTTGGATATATTTTCTTCATTTTTGCCAACTGTAATTTGAGCTATAATACAACTAATTTACTCAAGCAATGAAAGCTGAAAACCACCCATCATAGGAAAAACCCTAATCATGTTTTTCATAATTCAAGAAATATAGATTATATGTTGTCTGATATTCTACAGCGACAGGATGTCAAAAAGTAGCCTAATGTCAGCTGTTCAATAAATTTAGATTTTTTTCAACTGTGTGATGCATAATTGCACAACTCTGTGTCAACTCTGCTTAATGCTTGTCTCTCACATGATAGATCATGTGTGAATAAACAATATGAGGAGGAGAGTGGCGACTGACTGCCTGGTGAGCTGTATGTTTGTGAGCACTGAGCAAACTTATTTAACACAAACACAAGACTACCTGCTAATGATTATGGGCTGTAGTTCAAATTAGCAATTTAAGCAGTTTAATTATAACCGAGCACATGTGCATTCAAAACTGAGAATTTCACTCCAGTCTCACTCCAGCCAGCTGATAATTACTTAGCTAGTCACCTCACCTCATTCTAGTCACCTTGCCTGAGTTGGCATCTCGATAAAGCTCTCATCAATATTTATATAAAATCTTCAATTTTTTCATAGCTTAGGCCCACAAAATTTCTTTATCCTCTCTTACAACTTTGAGAATATCACTGTTTCCCAATCCGAATCCTGTTGTATCCCCTTCTCTGCACATTTTAATGTTTTCTCTGCTCTAACACACCCACTACAACCCAGCTGATTACAGGGGTACTGGTGTATGTTCCTGTGAGCAGTACTGAAAGTGTATTGGCCAGGAGCATTGCTGCAGGGGGCCTGAGGGGGACCTAGGCCCTGCCACTTGAAAGTCAGTCCCCCTCAGATTTTTGATCATTAAAAAATGTCAGATGCCACTAAAATGTCATCATTGGCAAATTGGTGCTGTTTTCTTTCATTCGTTTTACTCTTTAAATAAATAAAATAGACAAAATATTTTAGCAGATACTGTCACCATGGCAGTGTTTACACGGCTGCATGCTACTCTCAGGCCCACAAACAGACACAGAAAGATGCTTTATTTTTTTTTACTGCTATCATAAACACATGAGTTTGCATATTCTCCCCGTGTCTGCGTGGGTTTCCTCCGGTTTCCTCCCACAGTCCAAAGACATGCAGTCAGGCCAACTGGACGTGCTAAATTGCCCCTAGGTGTGAGTGTGTGAGTGACTGTCTGTGTCTGTCTGTCTGCCCTGCGATGGACTGGCGACCTGTCCAGGGTGTATCCTGCCTTCCGCCCGAAGACTGCTGGGATAGGCTCCGGCACCCCCCCCGCGACCCTGACGGAGAAGCGGCTAAGAAAATGGATGGATGGATGGATGGATGGATTACCCTGGTTCGCCGTCCATGTCTTGTATGGGAATTTTGAAATGCACATAAAAAAAATCTGCACGGAAAAACTAGAAAGGATGTTCAAAAATATTTTAAAATATCACAAAAGAAGTTTTTTCACTTGTTTGGCACTATGCTGACAGAGGGCTTTCATAACTACTCTAGAACTAATAACTAAAATGTAATAGAGGTTCAGTTCCTCTGTTCTGTATGCCCCGCATGGTGAGTCGCATACAGTCCAAGTGTGTCATGTCATCCTCAGAGATTTTCACAAAACAGATTTGAATTCATTTAAAATTTTTAAACATTGGAATGGACTCCCTGCAACCGATTCTCTTCATGATGAGATCTTAGCTGAGGTAGTTATCACAGGCCACTGAGCTAGTTAGTGAGTAACAGGGGTGGATCAATACTGAAATATAGACCACTAATACTAATGCAGAAGTAACCAAATTTTTTAATACCCATTTTTTGCTGTTTTTTTCTGTAGAAATCACAAACAATCCCTTATTAGTATTGGTATCAGGATATTAGCCTGGTGTCAGCCATCCCTAGCAAGTACTAGTAATTGAGCACTGTAAAGAAAACAATGAGCAATACTCTGAAAAAAGTCAACACGAACATCACAGCCTTCAACCAGTTCTTAGTTTTTAGTGCTGTAAAAGTTGGCCGTTGGTTAATTAGTCATTTCTGGCTATGGTCCGATGCTACAGTGACTAAAGATAAGCAGTCATGTGTTGTGTTTAATATGTAATGATTTTTTTTCTATAATAAAGTAATAAAGGGGCCTCCTTGATGGTCACATTTATCAACATGTCAAGGCCTTAATCATTGCTAGTGCAGCCCCCCCCCCAAATTGAAACAGTGGCTATGTCAGTGGTAAAGGCAGTTCAGAGAGACAAGTGTAATCCTTACTCATTATTACTGGCCAGTAGTTGGACTTACCTGGCCATGTAATTAAGTGCTGATAGGCTCCCCTCTCACTGTGCGTTGGTTTAATCATGTTCCTGATGAGTACTGATGAACTTCTGGTGAGTTGTGTGGTTGTGTGCTATAGTGTGTGTGTGTGTGTGTGGTCTCAGCTTCACTCATTACAGGCAGATATTGATCACAGGTCTGTGTGTCCTTGGCTAGGTGATGAATGACTGTGTGTGTGTGTGTTGCTGGAGATTAATGATGTGATTTTTATGGCCACATGTGTTTTTGATGGTGTGACTGTGCATCCCTGTGTGATCTAGATAAAGTTAGCAACAGCAAAATAAAGCGAGACTGCGTGAGCGTAGGTGTGTGAAAGTGCAAGTTTGTGTGCATACACATGTCTGGGTGCTGGTAATTGTAGCGGAGATGTGCTGGATGCTGTCCTGTTGCTTTGCTGATTGGCTGGCTGGCTCTTTCCGGGCGAGTTAGTAATAAGGTGGCCTAGGTGATCCGCCCGTCTTCAATAAAACATGAATGCACACCGCCATACGCTAGCATCCTCCATTCTGCAAGACACAAAAGCAGGAGACAGCAACAACATGCTCTTTTCGTCCATAATTACCTCCGACTTGGGCGTCCATGTGGGTGGCACAGAGAGATGGCCATGTCTGCACTTGTTGGAGCTCTAAGGGAACATGCAGGCGGAACATCAGAACACAGTGAGGCTACAGTTCTGTATGTCTGATTTTTTTCTTCCTTTCCAGGCTGGTGTTATGCTGGAATCAAAGCCACTACTAACACCTTCTGCAGTGCGAATGGAATTCCGCAGCCTATCACAATATGATAACGGAAGGTGTTAAGTCGTCCCTTTCTTTCCACTCTTCCTGTCTGTACTGCAGAAAAGTTCCAAAGACACAGACTGATTAGAGACAAAGCTCCAGGATCAGATAGCTAGTGCTCTTCTTCTGTAAAAGAGTAAGCTTGTGGAATTTCAGTGAGGAGCAGTGCCTCAGGGTTGCAGATGGGGGGCAGGATCACATAAATCTGGGCACACAGGCAGATAAAGGTTTAAACACAGCATGGCTCAGGCTGTACTCTCACCTGCTCTCTGCCACTAGTGAAAGAGAGCACAAACCCAGAGAGATGCAGCTTTCTGCTTCTCATCACACACTGAAATATTTTTCTCCTTCCTGTTGAAAACACACACATGTGTGTTTTTATACGTTGTGAGGACATAGAGTCAAATACACACATAGTACTGTGCAAAAGTCTTAGGCACCTAAGCTACTTACTCAAATCAATTTACTTCAATACATGTGTTGTTGCTGGTGGAAACACCATATGACATTATAAAAACAAATAAACACATATAGTAACATGTAACAAGAATAGTTTTTTTTTTTTCAAAAAGCAGCTGATTTTGTGAGCTGGTAAGAAGATCACAAGTTTGGTTCCTGTCATCACACAGATTTGTTCAAATCTACCAGGAGCACAACTTATTTCATTTAATATATCATTAGTTAGCCAAATCAGCTGTTAGATGATAACTGTAAATAATATTCAATTTCCACAAGGACATCTTTGGAAATTGTTAAGTAAACACAATGACATAAATGTCTACTTACTGTATTAATATTATTTGCATTTATTCTAATATTGTTTTTCTGGGCAAATAAATGTCTATGGTAGAAATTTATGCATTTTTAAAGATATCTCAGATGTCTAAAACTTTTGCGCCTTTTGTACAATAACACATATAATGCATATACCTTAAATGTGTTATATACACTATATGGACAAAAGTTTTGGGAAGCACCTCTTATTTAGTGAATTCAAGTGTTTCATTCAGTCCCTTTGTCACAGATGTATAAAGTCAAGCACCTAGCCATGCAGCCTTTACAAACATCTGTGAAAGAATTGGTCATTGTAAAGATCTCACTGAATTTAAGCATGTTACTGTAATAGGATTCCATAGTCAGCTTGTGAAATTTCTTCCCTCCTGTATATTCCACAATCAACTGTGAGTATTATTGGCAAGTGGAAGCATTTAGGAACCACAGCAACCTTTTATGGCCGAGCAGCTGCATGCAAGCCATGTATTGCCAGGCACAATGCCAAGTGTTGGATGGAGTGGTGTATAGCACACCGCCACTGGACTCTGGAGCAGTGGAAACGTATTCTGTGGTGTGATGAATTGTGCTTCTCAATCTGGCTGTCTGATGGACGAGTCTGGGTGTGGCAAATGCCAGGAGAACGTTACCTGTCTGACTGTATTGTGCCAACTGTATAGTTTGGTGGAGGAGGGATAATGCTGTGGGGTTGTTTTTCAGGGGTTGCTCTAGGCCTCTTAGTTCCAGTGATGGGACATCTTAAAGTTTCAGCAGACCAAGACATTTTGGGCAATTGTATGCATACAACATTGTGGGAACATTTTGGGGAAGGCCCTTTTCTGTTCCATTATGACTGTGCCGCAGTTCACAAAGCAAAGTCTATAAAGGCAAGGCTGAGTGAGTTTAGTGTGGATGAACCAACACTGTCAAACACCTTTGGGAAGAACTAGAGATTGCGAGCCGGGCCAACTTGACCAACATAAGTGTGTAACCTCACAAATGATCTTCTGGATGAATGGGCAAAAATTCCCACAAACACACTCCAAAATCTTGTAAAGTGCGCAGTGAAAGTGTCATTACAGTAGCAGGTTATGATGTATTGCACAGTGTGTATTAAGAAGAGAGATGATATAGTGATGTGATTTAGCACAGTTCAGACAGTAGGAGATCAGTACCATCTCAGCATTAGAGACTTGTAGTAGACTTGTAGAGCCTTACAGCAAGATCTTACACACCGCTCTTTAACACAGTGTAACACAGCTGTAACAGCCTACCACTGAATGTGCTTCTCTCTTTTTCCAGTGTAGCATGCAGAGAGTGTGAGGGGCAGTCATGGGCTGGAGGTTAGGGAACCGGCCCTGTGACTGGAAAGTCACGGGTTTGATCCCCAGAGCTGACAGTACATGACTCAGGTGTCCTTCAGCAAGACAGCTAACCCCCAACTGCTCCCCGTGTGCTGTGGATAGGTCTCTCCACCGCTCCGGGCAAGTGTGCTCACAACCCCCTAGTGTGTGTGTTCACTAGAGTGTATGTGGTGTTTCACTGCCTGGATGGGTTAAATGTGGAGGTGAAATTTCCCTGTTGTGGGACTAATAAGAGTCACATAGAGTGTTGTCAAAGATGACTTGTTAAGAGTCTTTTGTTCTGCCACAACCTCCAAAGAACTTTACTCCTACAACAGATCTTCCTAATAAGTTTGTTTAATTTGTTCAGAGCACTTTTGTTAATGCTGCTGCCCCAGAACACAACAACATAGAATAAAGCACTCGCTACAACAGACTCTTAGAATGTCCATAGGAGCTTCGGGCAAACACCAAAAGACCTCAGCCTCCTCAGGAAGGACAGGCGGCTCTGGCATTTCTTGCACACAGCATGAGTGTTACAGTTCCAATCCAGTTTGGTGTCCAAGTGCATATCCAGATATTTGTATGTCCCTACCATCTCCATATCTACTCCACCAATGGTGACCATCTCCTTAGTCTTACTGATGATTAGCTGAAGCTGGTTCAGCTTACGTCAATCAACATCCTTCACCAGCTTCTTTTATTCCTCCTCTTGTCCATTCCTCTTTATAAAAATGAATACAAACACACAATACAAACGTAAAATACATATCCCTTCTTTGCATACAGGAGCAATAATGACCACTATAACTTTAATATGCTGGTTATTTCTAGCATTTATGCCTTATAATTGTGCCATGTTGGATAACCATTTGTGGTTATTGCATGTACTTAATATTACAAGCAATACTGTGCTCTGTGATCTTTTTGCTTAAACAGGCCCTATTCATTTGCTTAATCAACATAACAATACTCCCCGCATTCATCTAAAAAATGCTGACAGTTATTAGCATTGCTAATCATTGCTAATGTCATTGATAATATCTCTGAATACTTCTCCTACCAGAGTAATGAGAAGCTATTAGATTCAGCGCTGAAGAATGTACGTGGGAGTTGAGGCCCTTTAGGCCCCATTGTACCGTTACCACTGGCTGCACTGCTGGTTACTGTTGACTAACTTGTTTTAACTGGATTGTATTCTATATTGTTTGCAAACTGATTGTATTCTGCCCTGATTAGAGTAGGTCATCCATTTCAGCAAATAGCTTTTAAATGCTGAACATAAGTTCTGCTTTTGTTCAACATTGATCAGTTTTCACTCTTTATTCCTCTGAAGTCTCACACCAATCAGGCATAAATGTAAGACCACCTCCTTGTTTCTACGCTCACTGTCCATTTGATGAGTTCCACTTACCATATAGGTGCACTTTGTAGATCTACAATTACAGACTGTAGTCCATCTGTTTCTCTGCATACTTTTTTAGCCCCCTTTTACCCTGTTCTTCAGTGGTCAGGACCCCCATAGAACCTCCCAGAGCAGGTACTATTTGGGTGGTGGCTCATTCTCAGCACTGATGTGGTGGTGGTGTGTTCATGTGTGTTGTGCTGGTCTGAGTGGATCAGACACAGCAGTGCTGCTGGAGTATTAAGTATTGATTGTCATGTATTGTTCTGCACTGATGTGTTTTTATTATATTGCACTGCTCTGTGTTCATCTGTGTTTCTTTGTCTCTGGGTATCAACAATGACTTTGTTTCTTCTTGTTTCTTTTTGTTTCTGCACTCAGGACTGGCTTTCTCCCTAACCTATCAGTAACTATCAAAGATACTTTCTCTAGATAGACAAAGCACTTCTTGTAAGTTGCTCTGGATAAGGGGGTCTACTGTATTCTGTAAATGTAAATGAGTATTGACCTCAGTGTCACTGCTGGACTGAGAATAGTCCACAAACCAAAAAAATCCAGCCAACAGTGTCCTGTGGGCAGCGTCCTGTGACCACTGATGAAAGACTAGAGGATGACCAACACAAACTGTGCAGCAGCAGATGAGCTATCATCTCTGACTTTACATCTACAAGGTGGACTGACAAGGTAGGAGTGTCTAATGGAGTGGACACTGAGTGGACAAGAGTTTAAAAACTCTAGCAGCACTGCTGTGTCTGATCGACTCAGGCCAGCACAACACACACTAACACACCACCACCACGTCAGTGTTTCTGCAGTGCTGAGAATGATCCACCACACAAATAGTGCCTGGTCTGTGAGGGGCCATGGGGGTCCCGATCCCTGAAGAACAGGGTAGACGGGGGCTAACAAAGTATCAGAGAAACAGATGGACTGCAGTCTGTAATTGTAGAACTACAAAGTGCAGCTATACAGTAAGTGGAGCTGATAAAATAGACAATGAGCATAGAAACCAGGAGGCCTGATCGATGTTCAAAACTTTTTACAATAAATTAGCATTTAATAATCAATTTGGAATAACCTAACATATTTAACAGAAGGCTGTTTAGATTTTGCCTTTTATGTCTGCAAAACTGAAAGCACAACTGGCATTTATGTCTGATTGATGTAAATGTGGTCACTCATCATCAAGTCACTTATCGTACGTTTTTGTTAAAAATCAAATATTGTGGACCAAACACCCCCATAAAGTGAAGCAAAGTATAGCATACTTACTGGCAAACATAAGCAATACTTTCCATTTTATGGTTTTGTGTATTTTCTCTGTATTACTGTGATGAAACACAACAAATACCCAAGCAGTGATTTCAGTATTCGCCTATTTCCTCGGACAGAGTACTAGAGTACCTGAGCACATGGCATGTTAGAATGTAACAAAGTCAAGACTGCTTTGCTGCTCCTGTCAAGAGCAGTAAACACACTCACGCCTTCACATGTACACACACAGTGGGAGCTCTGTGGTTTCTGACCTGTTGGTAAAGTAAACTTGCAGTAGTCATGCTTGAGGCGTTCTCTCTTCCTTTTTGTCCTAATCAGGAGCTCAGCGGGAACAATTATGTCTCTGACAGCTCAGATCCTCACACAGAGTGAGAGAGCATCTGCCCCCAGGCCTCTCCCCTCGTCACTTCCTACACACACACACTCACACACACACCTTACCACAACCCATCTGCAACAGAGCAACAATCACCTGCACATCCTCTAAAAATACAGCACAACAAACCGGAGAGAAGAAGGAAGAAAGACAGAGGAGGAGAAAAAGAGGGAGATAGATAGCATTAAATAGAAGAGCTGGAAAGCAGCGTGAACAAAGGCATGACACCCTCATTCATTTTTTATGTCCAGAGATGAAATGCTTTTTATTTACTCATCGCTGGTAAAGCGAGATGGATGTGGAAAGTGTGTGCAGCCAGTCAGTCACAGCCACATAACACACACACACACACACACACACAGACACAGTTGTACTGCATTGTGACGCACCTTCTTTGTAAGTCCTTCTTCGCTTATAAATTAGTTCGTCTTTACAACCAAAGAAAAGAAAGCATTTACCCCTACAGCACATACACTGACCATCAAATGTTTGAGGACACTTAATTCTTCAAATCTTTTTACAGTAAAAAAGCAATTTCATAGTCAATTTGGAATAACCTAACATATTAAACAGAACGCTGTTGAAATTTTGCCTTTGATGTTTGCAAAAACTGCAAAACTCTGCACAACTGACATTTGATCCCCTTGATATGTCGCCAGCGAATGGAGTGATGAAATAATTGAAGTCAGGAAGGAGGAACATGCCTGATGTGCCACCTCCTTTCAATCTAACGTCCTCTAAATTAGTACATTTCCATCTCAATCACATTTCCTATGATTAAGTGACTACAACACACCTCCACTTTATCTCGGCCTTGTTCCTCATTTATCTTTTTTAGTCCTGCCTCCTTCTAGTTGGGAGGATTTGATTGCATTCAGCCACAAGAGCATTAAAGAGATCAGGCACTCTTGTCAGATGATTAGTTCTGGATCACTACTCTCCAGCTCATCCCTGAATTATTGGATGGAGCTCCATCCCTCCATCCCTCTGCTGGAGGGCTTTAAACCTCTCTATCCAATGCTTGGCATGGGGTTATGGTGACCTTTGGCCCATATACAGCTGCTACAGATCATCCAATTCCATTGGCAATGCTTTTCTACAGCAATTGTTGCAGCTTAATTCACTAATTAGAAGTGGACCATGTTCTAAGCTGCTCCTCCTAATCTAACAGCCTATAACTTAGGAATTTTCCATCTCCGTGTTTCCTATGATGAAGTTTTTGCACCCCACCTTCACCCCAACTCCTCCCTGTTCTTCAGTCCTCTTTCAGGCTTACTTCTGTTCATCAAGTTGGAGGGGTGGTCTTCAAGCTCAAAGGAGCTGCACAGCGCTCCAGTGGGAGTTCTCAGAGTTCTCACCCCTCTTTCAGTCATACAATCTCTTTTTATAGTACAACCATGTGTTGAAGTTGTGAGCCGAACTGGCAGAACAACATTTGGGCCAAAAGACTTTCACATGCTTTTAACAACAGATTGGAAAAGAAAACTATTAAATTGTTATTTAGGCAAATCCTGATCTTCATCACAAGAAAGGCCCTTTGATGAACATGATGCTAAATATCACTATAATCTAAAAAGGTTTTATGTTAAAATGTTTGCAGGTTTTTTTACTTTAAAACAAGGCAAACATTCTTTAGGTAATATACTTCACTATAGACAACAAATGAGCACGTGGCACAATTCATTTAACACACTGATTTAAAATGCACATTTAAAGGAGTCGAGAGAAAAGGTCAGTAGAGGATTCTGTGTCAGTACTGACCGTGTCCTGTGAAACATATTACGGAATGGATGGTAATGAGAGGGCTTTGACTCTCTGTGTCATCTCTAAGGGTGGGGGCTGTCAGAGGATTTAACAACTGGGAGAGATAAATCCGCACTAAGTCACCTGTGGGAGAGGGATAGAGGGAGGAAGCTTCCTCCCTGCCACAGATCAGTGGAGGGAGTGCACATTGACTCTATTCTTAATGGGAGAGGAGTGGGTCTCCACTTCCCAGGCTTCAATCTTCTACACATAATGATTTTGTATGTAGTTGCTACTTTGTCGGATTCTTTGTTTTGTCATTTTGTCATTTTACCAGAAGCGCCTACCATGTAAGTGCACTTTGTAGGTGTACATTTACAAACTGTAGCCCACCCTGTCCATCAGTGTCTGTGTTTACATACAAAGATTTTTGCCAATCCGATTGAAAACAATCGGATTAGAGATTCAGACTGAGGTGTTTATTCTCACTCTGCTCAACAATCTGATGAAAATCTTCGTTTACACGCTTACTACAACTAATCCGACGCTAAATGATGCGCAAAATTGAAATAAATGAGGGCGAGTTGCAGATTTTTGCACAATACTTTATATGCAGACACAAGACACACACATTAAGTCAGTACTTTATTATGTCCACCTACACTGTATTCACACTTTTTGTTCCTACTTTTCATAAATGCCTACCATATAGGCGTAATCGGTGCATATAAAATTACTGTCTATAGCTCATCTGTTGCTGCACAATTTCTCAACGATCCTCAACAACAAGATATCATCATGGACCACCTCTGTCCAGACATTACTTGAGTGGTGGACCATTCTCAGCACAGCAGTGACATAAACATGGTGGTGGTATGTTAAGGTGGGTCGCACTGGTTTGACTGGATCAGGCACGGCAGAACGTCCAGGATTTCTAATTACTACACTTAAAAAAGATGGCTCTTCAAGGTTTCTGTAGTAAAGAGAATGGTTCAGCATAGAACCATGAACAATCAAAGAACCATTTGCATGCTTACTCTGCATGTAGAAATTCTTCTTCAGATTAATGGAGAATGTGTTGTATATGTTTGAAATGGTACTATATAGCATCAAAAAGGGTTTTCCTATTGTAAAAGCTTAACATTGTAACAATAGCAGAACCCTTTTTTGTGCTATGTAGTACCATTTTCATAAAGGTTGTAAATAGAACCATTTGCAATGTATTCTGTATCAATCCGAAGAGCGATTTCACCATGTAAAGAACCATTTAAGAATGAAATAATTCTGTTGTAGCCCACCCGCTGCTTTGCACAATGTGCATTAGTCACCATCCAATCCTTCATCAGTGGATAGTTTCTGACCATAGAAGCACTCCTGGCTGGACCTTTTTAGGTGGTGTACCTCTTTCCACCTAGCAGTGACACTGATAACTACTATTGTGTTGGTGTCACTGCTGTTTTGAGAATTGTCCACCAACTTAATAAAATCTGGTCAACAGTAGTCCTGTGGTCATAAACTGGCCAATGATGAACGAGGGCTGCTAACACATCAATAGATAGACTACATGTTTTTAATGACGTGGCTAGTTAGTGTATGTGTAATTGCACACCTCTATAGTGGTCTTGGGAGGAAGGTGGAACTCATAACGTAGCCTGTGAGTAGAAGCACTAATGCAGTCAATATGTGAGGGCATATACATACACATACAGTATACACTGAATCTAATATACTGCACTAAATGATAAAATACAAAGCCTTTCTGTTTCACAAAGTTCCACAATACAGAGCTAAGTATGCATTAAATCTGCAAAGCATTTAAAAGCACTAAGCAGAAGAATCATAAATTGTTTACAACATGCACCACAATGCCAGTAACTTGGCTAAGGAGTTCTGAAGTTTGGTGCCTCAGGCTGAAGAGAATGATAGAAGGTTCTTCAGCTTCCACTGTGGCCCAGCAGCAGATCTGAGCACGAACATTTCATAAAGACGGCTCTGTCCCACAGCAGCCCCTGATCTGAATCAAAGTCATGTTCCAATTACATTTCATTACTCAGATCCTAATGACACACCGTGATCATTTATTGATTTAAAGTCAGCTCGCAATTGTTCCCATACAACAGGACCCTGTGCTTTTGTGCTCACGAAAAGGAAAGGCTCTGTGACAAGCCTGACACTATATAACTTCACCCACAAAAGGCCCCAGCCTTATTATTTACACACCATAATTAAGAATTGATGTGACACAAAATGAGTGGGAATTCACAATGAGACTGTAATCGGGGAAAGGAGAAGACTGTAGGAGGGAGAAGGATTGAGGTTACAGTGGTAACACAGAACAAGGCCCAGCTTTCAAGTATTCTTCCTATTTTAAATACAACTCCATTTGTTCAGGTGTATTAGTAGCACAGCAGGTTAGATGGCCTCCTGCTTCCATTCTGGGCAGGGCAATAAAGCACTTGTCTTCCTACTCAGCATGGTGGCCCTGTGAGAGACTATTGGCTCCACTGTGTATAAATAAAGCATAAAAGATGTACATTAGATCAGTCATAAAACCCAGGTCTGTTATTGTAAGGTTTTCAGTTTATTAACACTTGCGGTCAATGTGAATCGAAATTCATAGCGCATTTTTCTTACATACTTTGACGTATTGCCAAATGAAACGTGGTATTAGGGACTATGAGCTAGCTGAGCATTTTGCCTGATGATAGGTGGGGGCGGTTGAAAGGGAGGTGAAAAATGATATTATTTGTTAGTATTTTTTCAGCGTGTTCAAGATATACATTTTCTCAGCCTGCTGTTGCATGGTGGTGCAGTCCAAACTCAGATGCTTTCAAGATGAACAACCAGGGACATCGACTGGTCCATTCTTTGGCTTCATAACAGAGACTTGCTTTCAGTTTTTAAAAGAAATTCTTTGCTTCTCATAATCCAAGTAATTGAAAACACGTTCAATGATGATTAGGTCTGGACTCCGAGGTGGTCAGTCCAAACTGATCAGGAGGGCCGGCTCGGTCCTAGGGACTCCTCTAGACCCAGTGCAGGCGGTGGGAGAAAACAAGCTAGCATCCATGCTGGAGAACTACTGCATGAGACTCTGGCAGCACTGGGCAGTTCCTTCAGTGACCGGCTCCTTCACCCCAAGTGTGTGAAGGAGCACTATCGCAGGTCCTTCCTTCCTGCTGCTGTGAGACTGTTCAACCAGCACTGCTCCCAGTAGACCACACACACACAATATACACACACAGTATACACACATTCAGAATGCAAACATTTTTCATTGTGCAATATGTTCCTAAGTGCAATACAGATTTTATGCAACTCTTATTTTATTATTATCCTTATTTTGTTGTAAATAGTCTAGAGATTTAGCTTTTATTGTTATTATTTATAATGTTGATAATGTTTATAATGTTTCCCGTTTCTATTACTGAGTGCCTTACTCCTGTTACTCTGCTGCTCCTGTAATACTGTGAATTTCCCCACTGTGGGACTAATAAAGGATTATCTTATCTTATCTTATTATTAGCTTCTTTGCTGCAAATTTTTTGTCTGATTCCTTTTCTCAGTAATGGCTTCTTAACAGCAACACATCTTTTTGAACACGTGGCACTAAGTTGTCTTCTCACAGTGGAAGGATGGACAGAAACAGCTTTGGAATAGTTCAGATCTGAAACAAGAGTGGAGCTTGATTTCTCCCATCTCTAAAAGATGAAAGCCTGAAGTAAGTTTTCATTTGATGGGGATAGTTTTGATGGTCATACTGGTCTTAGTTGCGAGGAGTTCGCACTTCTGTTAGACTTTTGCCTTACTTACGCAAGTGGATTATTTTTTTTTATATCTAATCTTTTCTGAATATAATTTGTATTTAATAGAAATGTAAAGTTTTTTTTATTTTTTGACATAATTTGAAAATGCCTGTTGTGCTTTCCATTGTGTGTCAATTTCATGGTGAATGGAAAAATAAGAAATGGCCCAAAATTACTTGGACAAACAGTCAGGTCCCATTGATTTACAGTATTTTTTTCCTTCTCCTGTAAAGTTATTATTTTGGAGATACAAGGTTTTGTTCTGACAGTAGCAATATATATATATATATACACACACACACACCCACACACATATTATATTTCCAAAAGTATTCGCTTGTCTGCCTATCACGCATATGAAATTGAGTCATCCATAGGGTTTAATATAATGATGTCACCCTTTGCAGCTAAAACAGCTTAAACTTTTCTGGGAAGGCTTTCCACAAGGGTTAGGAGTGTGTTTATGGAATTTTTGACCATTCTTCCGGAAGTGCATTTGTGAGGTCAGACACTGATGTTGGATGAGAAGGCCTGGCTCACAGTCTCCACTCTAATTCATCCCAAAGGTTTTCTATCGGATTGAGGTCAGGACTCAAGTCAAGTTCTTCCACACCAAACTCGCTCATCCATGTCTTTATGGACCTTGTTTTGTGCACTGGTGCACAGTCATGTTGGAACAGGAAGGGACCATCCCCAAACTGTTCCCACAAAGTAGGGAGCATGAAATTGTCCAAAATCTCTTGGTCTGCTGAAGCATTAAGAGTTCCTTTCACTGGAACTAAGGGGCCGAGCCCAACTCCTGAAAAATAACCCCACACCATAATCCCCCCTCCACCAAATTTTACACTCGGCACAATGCAGTCAGACAAGTACTGTTCTCCTGGCAACTGCTAAACCCAGACTCGTCCATCAGATTGCCAGACGGAGAAGCGATTCATCACTCCAGAGAACACGTCTCCACTGCTCTAGAGTCCAGTAGCGGCACTTTGTGGTATTGTGGTATACTACATTTGATGCTTTGCATTGCGCTTGTTGATGTAAGGCTTGGATGCAGGTGCTCGGCCTTGAAAACGCATTCCATGAAGCTCTCTACACTGTTCTTGAGCTAATCTGAAGGTCACATGAAGTTTGGAGGTCTGTAGTGATTGACTCTGTAGAAAGTTGTTGACCTCTGCGCACTATGTGCCTCAGCATCCGCTGACCCCATGCTGTCATTTTACGTGGCCTACCCCTTCGTGGCTGAGTTGCTGTTGTTCCCACTTTGTTATAATACCACTGATAGTTGACTGTGGAATATTTAGTGAGGAAATTTCATGACTGGACTTGTTACACTTGTTGCATCCTATCACAGTACCCCACTGAATATATATATATATATAAATTGCTATAAATGTTTCCAGTGAAGTTTCTCTGCTGGGGAGTTGCTCGGCTTTTTGAGTTGAGGACAGATCAGTTGAGTTGAGGACAGATCAGTTGAGTTGAGGACAGATCAGTTGGCCAAAATCTATGTGCTAAGGCCTGGAAGACGATGACATATCACCCTGAAACAGCAACTGTTCAACATAGCCATGCTGGCTCTCACTGAGGGGTCTTTGTAGTTTCAATCTATTACCTCCACCATTAGCGTCCATTTGGTTCCCAGTACTGCAGCGGGAGTGTGCTCATACTTCATGCTGTTTGTTCATAATGGATGTATCTTAACTGCAGAGAGCCTGAAAATTCCAAGCTACCCTTAAATGAAAGAAAAAGCAAAGTTAAATTGGTGGGAAGTACAGTAACGGCTTTATTAAATTAGTGCAAAAGACAGACATAACTCATTCGTAACGTCATTGTTTTCTTTGCTTTACCAGTACATATGGGGTCTTCCACACAAACCCACACACACATATTGTTATTTATTTTTTCTCTCTCTTTTTTTATCCTGTTCTCACAAGCTTAAAAGACGAACCACCAAACCAACAGCCTTCCTTGGCCTCTCTGCAGGGGTCGAGGGGAGGGCAGGACTAAATGTCATACCAACAGATCCATGAAAACACAGTTCAGACAGATTGCCAGTTTGCAAATTAGTTTAAGACTCCAGATTCAACCACACATTCTCAAAAAAAACTGGAGCTAGTACATGAAAAAGAAGAAATACATCAATAGCATTAGAAATAGTGCCTAAAATTCGCAAAAAGATTCAACTTTCGGTCTTTTATTTGTAAGGGGTAATTGAAGAGTCTGCGGTCAAATTACATAAGTTAATACATTTTGTACAATGGTAAAAAATAAAATATATATATTGTGTACTTTTTGTCCCCCACTGGTTTCACACCATTACTAGAAAGATATATTCCACTCCATAACAACTAATGCAATTTAAAAACTGAGAACAGAAAATAAAGACTCCAGAGATTTGACTTTAAACTTTGAAGGCTTTTGGCTACCACCTTACCCTAAGAAACCACAGTCACTGCAGACTAAACAGGCCTTTACATCCTCTCCATACATTAGTAAACAAAGTTGTACAGTAGTCTTTAACCAGAGACAAATAAAATACATCAGAAAGTCCAGTTGCTTTTCCCCCCATCCGCTACGTCCTTATTATCCAGTGAGAGTTCATTCAGGTGGTGGCCATGACACTGTCCAGAGGTACGGAGAGAGTGATGGGGTAAGGGAGGAAAGGAGTGAGGTGGAGAGAAAGGGGAATGGTGAAGGTGCTGGCCAGAATGGGAGGCATGTGGGGAGAGAGAAGTATAGAGCTAAAGTGTGGGCTTCGGGGGGAGGGTGTGACTGGGGGAGTCTTTTAAAACATGTGTGAGAGGTCCTCTCCTGTCGCCTCGGCCTTGGTTTGATGGGGGCACGGACTGGTAGATATTCTTCAGCTTTTGCGAGAGGACCACAGAAAGGTTCAGCGGAAATTTACAGGCCTGAGAGAGAGGGAGGGAGAGAGAGAGAGAGAGAGAGAGAGAGGCTGTGAAAGTGGGCAAGGGCAGAATGAACAGTGAAGACAGTATTATCACAAGTTATGACAAGTTTATCACAGATGAAATGCAATCAAAGTAACATCAGCTCAAATATTATAATTACAGTCCTAGGAAGTGCAGTGTACAATATTTTGTATGATATTAAACTTGAGTGTTACATCCAGAAAAGTTTGAATGGAAAAAAATAAAAAAACTAAAAGCAATGACTAACGTTAGATCGGCTGCCACAAATGATAAAGGAGCCTATGTTAATGTGATGATAGTCTCAGCAAGAGTATTTTAATTTAGATGGATGGATTCTCAAATACCTTTATTCTAATGCTTTAATTTAAAACGTCCACCAATTACAGTAATGTATTGTAGTCCTTATTAATTTAATAAGAATATTATTAATAAAATGAAAAAAAAAAAACAAGGAATAGATGTCATAACACTGCTCAACAACCATCTGTATTTGATTAGAAGTGTTCTGATGAGCACTCTTGATTGACATCTCTCTGTTTAGTACTCTCGACCACTCGTAATCGAGCCTACATGTATGACCTCACTGATGCAGATTGTACGAAACAGAGAGAAGTTCAGTGACCACGTAGTCTTCGCTTAGTATTCTGTAGTTATTTTTGTAGTTGTGTTCATTTATTTTAGGGTGACCGTATTTTGTTTTTCGAATAAGAGGACACTGGGAGAAGGAGGGCTGCACAAGGAAGAGTGTAGAAAGGAATTGCCATGATGAAAGCAAAGCCAAATCCTGGACATTTTGGGCAATTTAGAAATCCCATTTAGGTTCCCGAAAAGAGTACATGTCCTGGAAAAAGAGGACATGTGATCATCCTGATATACCAGGTTGTTCAGGCTCAAAGAGAGTGACACCTTTCAAGTTGGAATGCATAATTTTGACAAAGCCAAGTAGGTGGAACAAGTGACAATATGAGCTGATAGACTAAAGCTTATGTGAGTTTTACCAAAGACTGGACTGGCCAGTTTACATCGACAGGTTAGGTATTCTGGAGAAGTATATGTAGATAAGAGATTGGAACGAAATTCCCCTGGATATCATGTGCCAACAATATCAGTATTAACTTAAGTAGCAAGCATTTATGTATTAAGTTTATTTTGGGTTACTTTGCCTTTTAAAACTGGATGCCCCTTAAAAACTTCGGTATTGCCAACACAGACTCAGACTCAGACAGCTATAACATCAGCCTTCAGCATATCACGGCCAGGAACACGCTCTGCTTGATGTACGTATTATGACTTGTATGTTAGATGTGAAAATGTGTCATATTCCTGCAGATTAGTAGGAATTTTTATCTTAAAACATATGGAATGCATGGAAGTGATGGTAATTAATTAGGCATGAAATTAGGCATCAAACAGGAGCACTGTTTATAGCAAAAGCATATCTAAAACAAGTAGGAGTCACATGTGTAAAGTCTTCTCTACATTTCCTGGAGGAGAGGTTTAGTGTAAGCAATGCAAACTTTGACCCAGATAAGTTTCAGACTGCCAGCCTGTGTTACTTAGGTTTTTCATGTATTGTTGAACCCTGTTGTTGTTGTTGAAAAGGGAAAGTTCCGCCTGAGTTCCAGTTCAGCTGCTTTCATTACTGAAATAATGTTAAAACAAAGCAAAAAACGGAGGTACTGGACATCATAAAATACAAAAAGCAACCACTCAGGTACTCAGGTAATATTGAGCTTCACTTTCTCGGGTGTCTCCCAGCATCTCCATTACTTCTCTCTCTCTCTTTCTCTGCTGCTCTGTCCTGTTCCTCCTTTTCTCCTGGGCTGCATCCACAAAATGAGATTAAGGACCACTTTTGAAAAATGCAAGCAGTAATTTTGCGAGACGTTCAGAAATGAATTGGCCTGTAGGCCTGAGAAACTCCAGACCGATCGAAGCGTGCCAGATCCGATGGGGGGAATATTTAATAGGAAGAACTATTGATTCCACCCCCCTCTTTTTTTAGTCTAGCCACTTTTGTATTTTTTTAGGCCCTAAGTGAATCTGAAAGGGAAATAAAAATTGAACAACGCTCAGAAGCACGGCGAAAATCTCCTCTGTTTCAGAAAAACGCCTTCTGCAAATGTAATGAGACTCCGGCAGCCTCTATTCACGCATGGAGCCCCGGTAACATATCAGGTAATTCTTTCTCCTTAGGCAAAAAAAGCGAGCGCCCAAACAAGAAAATACATAAGCAAATCAATTCACCTCGCTTCTGCAAGATGCAATGAAGTCGGGCGAGAAACGGATAAGAAATCCCACCCTCCCCCCTCCTCTCCCATGAGCAGGAGAGAGGAGGGAAGTGTAGGTCTGGCATGTGCTGCAGAGGGACGGTTCTGAGACGTGGAGGGAATGAGCGATGGAGGGAGCAGGATGAAAGAGTGTTTGATCTAATTAGTGTCATCCTGATTGGGCGAAAGTGGTTGTGGCAGCAGTCGGCTGGAGTTGGAGCAAACACGATAACACACATGTGACCCCATGCTCCGACACGACAGGCTGGTGGCTGAACACATAATGGCCCACCCTTCGGGTTTGGTGTCTTGAAAAACAAGAAGAGCAACAGCACACGGCTGTCAACTTTCAAACCTTCCGCTAAGTCTCATTTTTACAAACTTTAACACTTAAACTGAATATACCCAGCTCCTTGGCTCCTGAGCCACAATTAAAGTTGCAATGACTCCCCTTTTGTACGCCACAGCAAACGCCTTGTTTTCCATTCTTCTGCTAAACAGCGAAAACCTTTCAAGTCATCAAAGCAGATTATCGTCTCATGCATACGATGCACAACACTTGCAGAAGCCTGACAGCAAAAAACATATTTCCGTCTATAAATGCGTCTAGTTTCAATCTGAAATTAATTAAGCAAAAAGGGTGACAGTTTATCAGCAAGGTGCACCACGCATGTCACATCAGAACAAAGGGATTAAAAAAAGAAAAAGAAAATTAGACACTGCTGAATGGTGGTCTCATGGATTTTTCCCACTCCTCCATCCTAGATACGCTTCCTCTGTAGCCCGAGTGGATTAAAAGCGTAAAAGCAGTCGGCTCGGCAGAAAAGGGGATTTAAACTTCAGTGGAGGGCCGGTGGCTGAGTGGTGTGATGGACGGAGCTTGGGCTTATTTCCCTGTTTGTGGATTAATTACATTTTCCCCCTCCAAGAATCCTTTATCAGATTAAACTGCAGCTTTAGGAGTCTGCTCAGTCCATCAGCTGCTGCTGCCTCCTACTCTCTACAAACCACAAACCAGCTCTATGTTACACTCAGCTCTCAATCGACAGGAACTGAGATGCCCTGGTTGAAAGCTACTCTTTTAAAAAGTAAGGGAGCTAGTCCACCCTTCATTTATTTACTGTCCAGTCAAAACGGCCATTTAGCACAAAATATATTTTTTTGAATATTTCTGAAGAGATTACTTACATGAGAAAAGGGAAATACAAGTGGAAAGCAGTGATAACACAGAAGAATCTAAAATTGGAGATCAAAAGATGATTAAAAGATGAGAGAAAATGGGACTCAACCTTGCAGAGCACCAAAACACCATCAGATACACAGAACTTAAAGCTTTCATCTTTGAGGGAAAATTAAGCTCCACTCTTGCTCCAGATCTCCGGTGTTTCTGTCCATCATTCCACTGTAGAGTAGACACTCAACACTATGAGTCTGAAAGGACGTGTAGCTGCCAAGAGGCCGATACCAAATAAAGGAAATAGACAAGAAAGAAAATTTGCATGGACTGACCATGGACTGACCACCCCAGGGTCCAGACCTCAAAATCACTGAATGTATTTGTGTTTACACTGTAACAGGCTGAGGCTAATTAAACAAGCTGGTTAAGAGTTGCCTCACTTTAACCAGTAAATTGAAAATGTAAGTTCTTTAAGTAATTTTAATATAAGTATGCTTGCTTACAACATCATAGTAAAGTATACTATGGCAACTTCTCGCCTTCTAAGGCTGAACTTTGGAGGTATGGAAAAATGCTGACATCTTTGAAAAACTCTCCAGAAATCTACTTTAATTCTTTTTCACATGAAATATTACTTGTAGTTGTTGAACGAAATGTGTAATTGTCTGTTAAATTGTCAGAAACAATTAATTTTTTATTTAATTTCCAATCAAGTACAGGTTATTCATTTTTCAGCATAAAAAAAAAACAGATTTATATAATTTTATAAATTTATTTGCTGAGACTTATAAGTCATTTTCTGTTACACATTTTTTTGTTTTTCTTTTGTTCTGATTAACAATTAATAACCTTTCACCTTTGACTTTCCATTGATGGTTCTTTAAAGCAGTATGTCTGTAAATGACATCTGTGGTTTGAAAGTTTAAAGGACATACTTCAAGCAGAGAATCATTTATGAACTTATATTTTCAAATTTGTACTGGAGCTATTTTTCCATGAAAACAATCACACTGTACACAAAAAAAAAATTAAAAATACGAAGAGACTGTAAAAGCCGAAGCCACAATTTGTTGCTCTGTTCATGTAGATTTCCATATTAGCAGAATTCCCTCTTTGTTTGAATTGTTGAAGCAGCTCCAGTGAGGCAACACTTTCCTTCTTCATCAACAAATATAATAAACAGCAGCAAGTGCAAAAGGACTTTACTGGAGTCTCCAATCTCCAACAGACAGATGTGCTTTGCGTCCGCTTGGGGTTATTTGCTCATTTATGTATTTACTTTCTGCCCATACCTTAACACCTGTAGCCACAACTCTATATGGCCTTTACATTAAAAGGCCTCTCTGCTGCTGCAAGATAATGAACCCTGAGGGGCTGCTAGTCTCTGAGCTATTCCACAGCACACCAACGGGGGGCACTGTGACTATCTGTGTATGTGTGAACTCCAAAGCACAAGCTTCCATTCAGCATCAGCATCTGTACTCATCTGTTCTGGAGCCCAGGCCTTAGCTCACTGTTGGGAGCAGCAGCACAGCTTCATTTGTTTGCCTGTGAGATAACCCTGTTTGCATTCATTGATTGCTCATGTGGCCTCACTATCTGATAAACCTTTAACTTGTGTTGAGTGATTGTGGGAGGTGTTTTTCTCCCTACTGGCTGACTTGTTATTCCTCACAGTCTCTTACAACCCTCATTGTCAGTGTTGTAAGGGAAACCATTGCAAGTGAGACTGGGTCAAGATGAAGAAGCTGTAAGAAGTAAAGACACCAAAATCAGTTCTTTAGACAGATGCCATAGAAGAACGACTGATTCCCTTTCAATGTATGGTTCTTTAAAGGATCATCTATGTAAATGAGATGCATGAGTAGAAAGAACCTTTTCAACTCCTTTTCACATGCAATTTCCCCCCTGTTCTGGAGAAGGTCCCACAGCTGACCTAGGCATTTTTGTCCTTCAATAATGCTGATAGACTCTATTTTAATGGATTTTTTAAAAATGTATCAAACTGGAAGCAACTGGATTTTTGTCTTCCATGAGCAGCATGGCCACTAGGGGGCCTGCAAAACAGGCTACAGATCAAAGAACGTGCGCATCATGTTAAAGTCCTATAACAACTCGAGGTTTTTCCTCGAACCTGGTTGGCCAATAATTGAAATGTCTAATAATTTGGCCATTTTTTCAGAATGTACTAACAACAACAACAACAAAAAAAAACCAAGTAAAATTCCTTTATAATAAATTACATGTCATGTGTTCATTGACTGGATACTGTATGAGGACAGCAATTAGGCCTATGCCAGTAACACAGTCCTCTTATTCAGGGAACTGAATGGAAAACAACCTTGGTAAACTGTTAAGCTGGAAGAAAAATGGATTTTTAAAAGAGCCTCCACATAATGTAAAGGTTCTATACCAATGAAAGGTTTTTCCTAGAACCCAATGTAGAAGCCAAGGGTGTACCATATGTGGATAGCAATTAAGCCTGTGCCTAATTTCTTTGGTTCCTCTGCTGTACCAAATAAAATAACATAATAAAGGCATCTTTAATTTAGCCACATAAACTGTAACTAATCTAGTGATAAAGAATACCACACAGGTCTGTGGCTAAAAACCGTTTCACTGGAGTTGTTTTTTTCGGATATCTGCTGCTGTGGTCTGAGGATGTTCTAACATCAGCGAAGTCTGAGTGCAGATAAACATGTAAACATGCTGTGTTGATTGAATGTGTCCTTGATAATGATAGGGGGAAAACGGTCATTAATTTGTAGTCTCAAGACTGAACTTGCGATCGAGAGCTACAACATTCTCTCATTGTAGTCACGCTTCAAGCAAACAGATTTAGTATAGCACAATCCAAAGTCCTAGCCTCCATATAGGGCTGCAGTGCTGGTGGTGGTGTGCAATGCTGAAGGCATGTGGGACTGAAGGCAGTGCTATCCGCTTCTTTTACACGCTGCTCCCAATGTGGCAGCGTGTGTCGTGAGAGGGTGGAATAAGCGGTAAAGCTGAAGGATTTGGTGCAGGATTTAGCAGCAGTAAAAGAGCATCTGAACAGTGCGATACTTATGTACCTTCACACGGAATCTGTTTGTGCTGTCCACAGGGGCTTACATACATTATTTAAGGGTCCACAAAAAGCAAGCCCACTGGAGTGCTTTATCTCTGAGAAGTGGAGAGAGAAAGTATGGATTTTCACTCCACTGTGGAGACATTTAAACCCACACACACACACACACACACACACATACACACACGCATGCACGCACGGTCAATTTACAGTGAAACGGCTGCAGATGGAGATGGATGGAGGTGAATCTGTGTTCAGGATCAGCAGAGTAGCTGTCTCCAGTGGACTTATACTGAGACCAGACACACTGCACACTCTAAACGAATGACGACGAAAGCACATGCTCAAAACAAACGGTCCAAACACAGAGAAGTGGTCTGGACACATAAGCACCAGTGTATCCATGTAATAGGCTGTCAAACCTCTCTCAAAGGTGCTGGCTCTGGACGCATAGTTAGAGGAAAAACCTTAAATTGGTACAAAACTTGTAAACAATTTTGAATAGGCAGGTTTCTATACAATTAAGCATTTCATATAAACCACTAATAATGACTCTGTTAACATCTTTGATTATATTTGATTATACATACATTTTGACAAACTGGTGGAATTCCCCTTTAAGAGTACAACCCTGAGCTAACAGCACACTGAGAAACATCGTTAAACATACAACAGTCTTAAATGATCAAACAGCCAATGATAGAGTGGGACTTGGCCTTGCACAGAGGTTGAATGAATAACAGTAAGACCTGCACATGTGAGTTGCATGGTTTATAACTGCACCATCTACATGAAAAGAGGCGTGAAATGCTGAAATACTGTTTGAGGAATACTACTGTGCAGAGTTCTTTTCTTCTGCCCTGGGCATTAACTTCCTTTCTTTTCACTCACAGTCTGTTTCCTCAGTGGTCAAGGTCCATAAAGGTGAGATGGGAATTGAAATCAGTCCCTCTCTCTATCAGCATGCCACACCATGTCGGGTCCTCCTCTATCTGTCCCTATGTGCCTGTAAAATGTGTTCTGACAGAAACTGTTTGGGTGTATGTGTAGTAGCACACTGGATCTGATGCTTCCACACAGCTCCCTGCGTTCTCTCAGTCTGCCAAGACACACACCACACACACACTCACACACACACACACACGCACACACGCACACACGCACACACGCACACACACACACACACACACACACACACACACACACACGCACACACACACACACACACACACTAATCACTGTCAAATTGAGACAGTAGTGAGGCACGTTTACAAAAACCTGATATGGTCAGCTGAAAGACAAGTGTAGTCTGGGAATGCACACAGGACAACACATAATAGCTTGGATTCTTTGTTGTCTTAGATCTATAGGATTGAAAAAAAATACATAACTGGAGCAGACACAACACTCAACTGACAAAAGATATCATGCAGGAACACTTTTTGTACAAAGAATAGAAATGTACCCTCCATTTATATGATACCAGTCCAGTTGTGTACCTTAAATATGTTTTTCCCAGGGGAAAGGTACACATTTGCACCTTTTCATCATCAAACGTTGTAAAACAAAACAATAAAATAAGACTGGAGATAAGACAATGGTCCAATTA
The DNA here is from genome assembly GCF_015220715.1 of Pygocentrus nattereri. Taxonomy (NCBI): domain Eukaryota; kingdom Metazoa; phylum Chordata; class Actinopteri; order Characiformes; family Serrasalmidae; genus Pygocentrus; species Pygocentrus nattereri. The sequence continues at coordinate 6,413,450 of NC_051217.1, read as the reverse complement.
TGTTCCCAATTAAAGCTACTGATGACATACTCTTACGGGTATCACAGTGACAAGAGGAGTACCACCCTGAGAGTGTGCCATAATAGAAGAAACAGACCCTACTAGGCTGAGTTGCCTTGGCATGGCCATACCATCCCTTAGCTAATAACTACCCTGTAAGTGGTAGTTACATATGGTCAGCCTAGGCTCAAGGTGCTATGAGTATCTGCAACTGCAATTTTTCTAAAGTCCGGCTCACGTCCACCTGGTGCATCAAAGATGTTTATTTTTTTCTTTACCTCCTTTTTTCTAACTTGAAAGCTAACTGCTACCTGCTAGCAGACAACTATATCACATTTTCAGAACTGAAGATTATTTTCCAGTTCATGCTGCTTTTACTGCATTGTGACAACTGGGAACTCAGACATTTCAGACTGAGAGCTTCCTACTTCCCACCTCAAAGCGGCCCTCAACTTCAGCTCTTTCAGACTGAAAATGTATGTTCCAAGTAACATAGCGTTTGTTTGGCTGCTGTGGGTGTATAAAAATCTCTTTAAATGCTTTTTCACCAGAGCTGTTTGGTTACATTCTTTATTTATTTAAAAAGTGGGACTAGCCTAGGATGATTCACTGTTAATAAAGCGCCCACAATGATTTTTAATAATTGATGTACAGAACGAGTCAAGCTTGCAGCTATCATTCTGCCTCCATCTGTACTTAGCGATGCCATGCACAAATAACATACTATACACAAACATCTGCTCAGAAAAGCTTAGGACACGCTATTGCTTCTTGTTCTGTGGGGTGCTGCCATGCTGAAGTGATGTCAGAGCTACAGCCTGGTGTTAGAGTGCTTGAGACAGTCTGACTTTGCAAGTGGGAACTGCTAGTTGGATGTCTCACATAAACTGTTCCAGTTCCCACTTGATCATGAACACATGATCTGCTGCCCTAGCAGAAGCTCTTCTCTCATGACATCACACAGACCCAGCCAATTCATTAACAGACTACACACCTAGCATGTTTTTGAGAATTTTAAAAGTATTCGTTTTATAACTACCTGGTTACATTCGACTATCCTGAGATACCTACAGAAAAGATCCTTCAGGAAATGCCATTAGTGTCATTTGGAGAGTAATGAATGTTAGTTGCTGATGTCATGGTGCAGGGCTGCAGGACATAATGAATAGCAGTGTCTACCACAGCAGCAAGAAAACATTTCACTAGGAGCAAGGAATCCCTGAATGCCAGTTTATTAACATTCACACAAGCCCGGTGCAATAACTGCTGACGATATCTCAGACAGACAGATAGATGTCTGAGGTGAATTTTTCTAATGCAAAATATGGCAGTTAACGAAGACAAATAATAAAGGTGAAAAGCTAAAACGCTGGGTTATGATTCTGTTTGTAAGCTTTGATATCATGATGAGAAAAGGTGTGGAGATGGAGATAAGATTTGATGAGATAAAGGGTGAGAGCGGCTGAATCAAAGGAGAGATGAAACTGTGATAGAGGAAGAAAAGAAAATGGAGCAAGTGACAAAGGGGTTGATGAGGTAGAGCGAGAGAGAGAGAGAGAGAGAGAGAGAGAGAGAGAGAGATGCCTACAGGCATGTTTGGCTCAGGCTTTCAATGGCTCCATTGTGGCATGAATTACAGATGGGTCCCTCTTCTACCCAAACCAGGCCTTGGGCATGGAACTCTTAAAATACATGCTCATATACACAGAAGGACAGCAAAAATCTCAAGTGAGATCACAAACAGGGGTCTAAAATCTTAGATACCCATTTATCTTGTGCTAATCCCAAGCATGCTCGACAAACAACTCTTTTATGCTTTCTTTCTTATTGGAGGAGTGGATTATTCATGCTATCACAATAGCGTAAAGGATATGTACTGCTTATGTCAAGAGAGGGTCAACAGGTGAGGAGGTGTGGAGAAGGATGTAAAATCAACATACAACCTCATTTCCAAAACAGTCGGGACGCTGTGCAAAATGTAAATGAAGTGAGGAGGCCAGTTGCTGTAGTTTTCAAAGTGAAATGTTTTCCTATTCTTGCTTAATACAGAATTTTAGTTGCTCAACAACAATTCAGGGTCTAAATCTTTGGCATCCTAGATCGTTTACAATAGAGACATGCTGGTGTAATACACGCTGAATGTGGTTTGGTACTGTCTTGCTGAAATAAGCAAGGCCTTCCCTGAGAAAGACGTTGTCTGGATTGCAGCATATGTTGCCGAAACCTGTTTGTATCATACAGCATTAATGGTGTCTTCACAGATGTGAAATTCACCTATGCCATGTACACTGATGCACCCCTATATCATGGATGCTGGCTTTTGAACTGTGCACTGATAACAAACCAGATTATCTTTAGCCTGGAGGATGTTTTTATCTTTATCCTGGAGGACACCACAGGACCACATGACACTTTTCCACTTCACCTTAGTCCATCTTAAACGAGCTCAGGTTTAAATTATTTACACATCACTGCATTCTAACTTTTTTGGAAACAGTGTTGTACATACACACAGTACTGTGCAAAAGTCAGAGACCACGATTTCTGTAATTCCCAGTCAAAACAGCCATTAAGTACAAGCTATTTATTTTTTATTATCAGGAATAAAGCAGAAGGCATGTACATAGAAGTTCTTTGCGTTTTCTGCTTCTCATGATTTATGTAATCCCATACACATTCAGTGATGTTGATATCTGGACGCTGGGGTGGTCAGTCCCTTGTTTCGAGTACGCCAGCAGCTTCTTTGTTTGATTTGTGCAATAGCTTCCTTTTTGTCTATTCACTTTTCTTGGCAGCTACGTATCCTTTCAGACACATTGTGCTGAGTTGTCTTGTCACAATGGAAGGATGGACAGGAACACGTGTGGATTTTCTCAGCTCTGGAGCAACAGTGGAGCTTGATTTTCTCCTCTCTCTCAAATATGAAAGTACTATTTATCCAATGGTGACAGTATTGGTGGACTGCCAGCTCTTGTAGTATTGTAAGGAGTCCTAGTTTGTCTATAACATTTAATAATGTTTTGAACTTAGTTTTGGAAACTCCTGCTTTTACACTTATTTTCCATTGACTTACTCCTTCCTTGTGTAACTGGACTATCTTGTATCTAATATCCTTAACATATCTCCTGAAAAATCAATAACGGCTCTAACTGGATATGAAACAAAGGAAAGGTGTTCACTGATATTTGCACAGTACTGCACACACATATGAAAATGGAATGAAGTTTGGCAATAGAAGAATCTTAAATTCTCTTTATATGTCGCTGGATGTTTCATGGGTGCATAGACACACCCCAAGCACCTCGCTCTCTCTGAATGATGGCAGCCCTGCCAGTTATAGCATATATAGATCAGATATAGATCAGCTGGGAGAAAAAGCAGCTTCTCTTTCCTCCAATCCAACAGATACTTGGCCATGTAAACAAGGCAGGATAGAGGAAGACTTACTGTCAAACTTGTAAAACTTTAATAAGGTGTAAAGACTAGAGCTAACTGCACTAACAGTACACAGTCTTGGCAGCCTGAACAAATGGGCTTTAAGCTGGCAGGCTGGGGATAAGCGGGAGAAAACAGTTATACTGACCTTAAATACACTTTTTCAGACAAAAGACTTAAGACTTCAAACACAGATCTTTACATATTGAAAAACCATGGGAGTATCCATAAATCAGGCCCAAACTGCTCATATTCATACCATTAGCATAACATTTACCTTTGGCCACAAAGTGCCGAATCCAGCTTCCTAGATGCCCTATTTATTATGCACAAGCAGCATGTTTAATAAAGTTATGTAGATTTATTCAGATGTAAACCACTGTACCCCACCAAACAGTAGTTTCTCTGGCCTGGAAGGCTTGGGCATGCAGCCAATAAACAAGCTAAGGGTCTAAGAAGGGGGCATGATTGCCCAAACCAGACAGATTGTACTCCAATACTGCTTAAACACATGCAGCAAAGAATATACAGATAAAAGTAAACAGAACTTGCAAAGAAATGAAGTCAGTGTGGGGCCATTTGTGACAACAGTGGTTTGCACCGAAGAGGACTTTGGCTTTTAAATGCAAACACAAATAGTGCTTTAACCCAGAATCCCATTAATCCAGTTTAAAACTTTTAGAAAGACCATCTTTATAGTGTATATAATGGGTAGTGGTGCAGCTATTTATGAAAAGTCACTTCTCTGCATCTACAAATGAGTTGTCTGTTCCTGGATCTGTAAAACCCTGTTGATACTCACAGAGTAAGGAGAGCGTGAGCAGGGCGAGCAGCAGCATGTTTGTTAGGAGCGCGTCAGCTCCACTGCAGTCCATTCTGTTCTTCTTACAGGTGCACACCTGAACTTTGAGCTCCGTGTTGTTGGTTAGCGGAGGGAAGCCGGAGTCAGTCAGAACCAGCGGCACATTGTAGTTGGCCCTTTTCAGACTGTGCAGTAGCATGATCTGCGAGTGTGTGTCTGTGGAGGGGAGCAGAGAATAGGTTGAACTCCACAGAGTGTTTGTGCAGCAAGCTAAAATAGCAGAGTCTCATGCTGCACAATAAAGTGAGTTGCCTTTTTATCAGAAACACCTACCATATACAGTTGTATGCATGTCATTATGACACGTTTTGTGGAAAATAACTAAACATCATCTTAGAATAGAGAATTTGCTGAATTTAACTTACTGGAAAAAAGGAAAATGGAACCTGTGTAAACTAAATTAAATTAAACTAAATTAAACAAATAGAAATTGAGCACAGAAATTTGCAGAATAATGGCACATTTAAGTCTGTTCCCTGTACAGAATGTCTTCATGTATCTTCACTTAGAAAATCAATAAAACATGTAAACTGACTGGTGCTGTTCAAACTTTGGCATACGATTGTAGGTGCACTTTGAAGGTTTATGACTGTAGCTCATCAGTTTCTGCACAATTTATCAGCCATCAATGGAAAGAAACCCCATAAGACCATCACTGACCAGATATTATTTGAGGGTGGACCATTCTCAACACAAGAGTTACATCATCATGGTAGTGGCGTGGTACCACGTGTTGTGCTGGTGTGAGTGTGTCAAGCTCAGCCGTGTTGCTGGAGTGTGCCTTTAGACTTTAAAGAAACCCGTAGCATGTTGGTTCCACCTTAAAGGTAAGTCTATAGTTTGTCTTATGCACACTATGTCAACAGGACCAATGGTGGCATCATATGTTTGGATGACTCTAAATGAGCAGTGACACCAAAGCATTTATAAATAAATTGCAGGAAGAAAAAAAAATTATGCATCAATGAAACAGAAAAACAACAATGAAGCAAGGGAGTAAAACTGAAACTAAACACAAAACGCAGGGCAAAACTGACAAAAGAAAAACAAACAATACAGGACATCAACCAATGCAGGGCAGGGAAGAAAGGAAAACCAAGCTGATGAGAAACACCTGGGGCAACGACAAATTTGCAGAAGATAACATCTGTTTCTGCCTGAGGAACTTCATCACGAGAAACTTAAGATAAGGAGGTGAATTTATAGGATGGATGGAGGAAGGGTTTCAAGCATATTCCTCCCCCTAAACTTCAGTTACTCCATAACTCCTTTTAGCTGTGAGTGAAGCACTTTTGACAGACCTCTGTCAGCTGTGCATAACTGTAGCCCTATCAGAGACACTGGGCAGACTGGGTAGGTGCCCATTTAATAAGGGCTGAAGTAGCTAGTGCACTTCACCGTCATCTACTAAACCCCTGGAACCCCTCAGTCCAGGCGTAGTATTGATGGCTGTCTCTCACATACACATACACAAACTACCACTCTAAACAGTATGTTGCAAATAGTAATGGCACCACTGGTTGTGTACTAATACGACAAATTAATACAAAGTTCACTATAGTGTATGCTGTTCGAGATGCAGCCATTTGGTATTGTCAGATGGAGTGGAAACACATTACTTTTGCTTGCACTAAGAGCTGTGTTTGCAAAAACTGGAGCATTTCCAGTACATATAACCCTCTTCATTTTCTAATGCTGGGTGTAGCTAATTTAAAGCTTTTAATCTCCATATTTATAACTGAGTATGGTTGTTAAAAACAGTGTATTAGAGTGGAGTGAATATGTGAATGCCGAATGCAGTTGTAAAAAAAAAAAAAAATAAGTGAGGAATATTTTAAATTAGTCACACTTCACAGAAATACATAATTCAAAAAGGCCTTTTCAGAATCAAGTTTACAAGAGCTGCCTAATTGAGAAGAGAATTTATTTGGCATTTTTACAAAATTATTTGGCATCTATGACTCAATGATTGACGACTTCATTCATGTCCTGCATCACAAACGGACATGCCCCCCAAGTGGAGAGGCGCTGGCTCCACACCACAAGCAGCGGACGCATACTGTTATCCAGAAAATATGTTGCCACCCCCTTTTTTGTGTTTCTCCTTTACAGGTAAGCCAACTTTTCCACCTCATCCAAACAACTTCTTTTGTGATGTATAGACACTTTTTTCCCACCAATTTTTATTTTCAGATAAGAGGTGGAAGGAACACACTCTTGTGACTGATAAATTGCGCAGTAACAGATGAACTACAATCAGTGATTTAAAGCCTACAAATGGCACCTACATGGAAGGTGTTTCTGATAAAATGGCCAATGAATGTAGTTGTAAGGTAATCAACTGGCACTGCAGTGTATCTATGACTCTGTGTCTTTGTGTACAAGTGTTTGTATAATAGTATGTGTAGCCTTCACACACAGCTATCTTTCTCTCTCTCTCTCACACACACACACACACACGATAGTCTGTTTTCTGCCCCATTTCCTTGCTGTCACTCAAAGCAAATGTCTGAGCTCAGGATTTACCCTATGTCAGTCAGACTCAAACCAGAAGCCACCCAACCCTGAATCATCACCTCCTTCTCTTTCATTCTCTCTCTCTCTCTATCACCTGATATCAGTTGCTAAAACTCTAGCTGAACACAAACCAGCACACACAAAGCCTTATACACCTACTTCATTTGAGATTCTTTCTAAGATTCAGGAGAGGAAATCAAGCTTAAGAATCAACAGACAAATAGTGAGGATTAGCAGCACTTTCAGTGGAATTACATCCACTGTTCTGTTTACCGTCTACTGTCTCTAATGCTGTCCTTTTCTCTGACAGGAAAGCTTATCCACTGTCAGGATATATGAGAGCCAAATCTGTATTTGTTCGAATATAAATACACCCTGACTTTCCATTCAGACATTTCTGTCCCTGGTTTTGACATGAGACCGTTCTCAGTTCAAAGCCTGTCTGACTCCAGCTCCTCAGTCACTGTTTTGTAATACTCTGGATCCTGTCATAATTTAAGCCCAACTGTGTCACTGCTCTAAGCACACTAGCAGGGGCAACTCACTGTTGATCCTGGAGATCTTCCACGTCTTCTCCAGACCTGGTTGTTTCCCCAGTTCTATGTTGAAGGGGTCTGTGTTGGGGTGGATGTCTTTGTCCCGTGCTCCGATCACTGCTACGTTCACCTCCTTGGCATCCTCACATACGCGGGTCACAGAGGGGACCACATAGGGTGCGTTGTCATTTTCATCGTCCAACTTGATAATTAGAGTTCCTGTGCCTGTGGCAGGGGGGTTACCTATGAGGGGAAACCAGATTAGAAACCACATCAACAAAAGCCTCATAGACAAATAGACATCAGAACCCTCAGAAGTTACAGCCAATGTAATTTCATATTACTTAATGTGATTTAATGTAATGAATGTAATGTGAAGTAATTTCATTTGAATTTTGTGAAAAGTTATTGTTATGCTTGTACTTTTTGACATCAAACAAACCAAAGGGGTACACTCAAGCCTGTTGATATACAATGCAAGGGAATGTAAATGTAATTCCTATCAGGCTATCAGTGATTGTGGGCCTTGTTTATGTCACTTATCACATGGCTGTACAAAACGAAGAGGTGTTCATTGACAGTTTACCCATATAACACTGTGAGATTCTCAGTCCTGGTTATTATTATTATTACATGCACAGTTATGAGGATGAGATGTCCAATTACGTAGAATTTTAGTACTATTTAATGACCTTTATTCGCTTTCAACACCCACTCACCTCAAATCCTTTATTTTAATATCACATACCATTGCCAAAAAGGTTATACAGCTGAACAGGAAGGACAGAATCAAACATTTAGTAAAGCCCTGGCTTAACTTTCTTACATATCACTGCAACTTGGAAAAACTTACAGAAAATTAGAAAAACAATTCAAAATGTTGTGGTTAAGGAATATTGGCTCTGAGGATTTATTAAAAAAAATAAAAAATAAAAAAGTAAACGTAATTCCTTATGGTTATGTCTAACTATGTAATAATAATATAATTGCACATAAATAACTATGTAATACAACCACATAATGTATAGCAAAAGAAATATAGTGACACTCAACATCTAAGTGTTAATATGAACTGTGTATTCATTACTTTCTTTAGGTAC